>NC_057801.1:230713198-230849890 GCF_018294505.1 Triticum aestivum
CAGTTAGCAGCAGTAGCGAAGGAATCGCTCCATCGGGTTCAGTTAACAGCCATCGATCGATCGCTCGGGTTCAGTAACGTGTAGCCTGCAGTGCAATCTCTCGGGTTTAGTTAGAGCCCAACGCCTCGCTCGGGTTCAGTTAGAGCCAACGCCTCGCACACACGCGCGTACGTACGAGAGAAACATGCATCACTCCGCCCCCGACCTCCCACCGTAACCGGCAACTCCCCGAAATTTTCCTCCCTGTCGCTTCTACCACGGTTTTTTCCGTCATGGACGGCCCAAAGAATGTCATGCAGCTGCGTCTCCGAACCGCCCAGGACGAAAAGCCCATTTTCTGTCATGATTTTTTGTCATAGAAGTAGAATCCCACCACATCTATGATGATACCGGGTTTTGTCACAATTATCGTCATAGAAGTGTCATATGTATGACAGAAAAAAATTTCGTTCGGCCCAAAATGTCACGGATGTGTCTTTTTTTGTAGTGGAGGCAGATTCAGATGCAGAAGAAGAGGGAGATTAAGATACGAAGGTAGAGGAAGATTCAGATGCGGAAGAAGAGGAAGATTCAGATGCAGAAGATGGTGGGCTGAAAAGGGCTAGGAAGAGACCATTGGAGGTTGCAGAAGAGGATTATGCAAAACCAAGCAAGTGGGCATTACCACAATTATGCGTACTTAAACATGTTTTCGAATGCTGGCTGTAGATTCATCTATTTCATTTTTTGCAGGAAACGCAAGGGAGCTCCAAATGTCAAACTGGGAGGAAGAAAAAGAACGATGACAAGGGTGCGCAAGGAAAACCAGTGAAGTTAGTTCCTGTACTTACATGTCCGCTCTACAAGTCAGGTATTTTCTAGTACTGTGTTAACGTTTCTTAACTTCTCCAGGAAAGACTCTAGGAAGGGCGGTAAAGAACAGGCCAAAGGGTTGATGAAGATAAAAAGGCCTACTAGGAATGACCACAGGATGAGCGAATAAGAGCTATCAAGTTAGCTTCTACAGCTATGAAGAGAAAATCAGTGAAGTTAGTGTTTTTTGTGTTATAGTGTACTGTACATGCTCAAATCTTCTTTGCTATCCTATTAACAAACGTTGTTTCATGCAGGAAAGCTAAAGTGAAGTCGAGACAGGATGTTTAGATGCACAGGGTCAAGCAGAGAAAACAAAAGGATTTCTGGGTTCGAAAAATTGAGAACGAACTAAAGTAGACAGTTTTCCATGTTTATGATGTATTAGACCTATTTGATGGACTGCCACTATTTTTCTGAATTCCTCGTTTGATTGGTACTGTCGGCGTTCTGGGAATGGGTGTCCCAAGACTTTCCTGCCTCCAGCCTGCGGCATGGCTCCACTAGTGGCCCAGTACGGCCCATCTTCATCAAGCAACAATCAAGACCCTCGCGAGGGGCCAAGCCTCGCGGGGCGGACGACACAAGGCCTCCTCAGGAGTGGCCTCATCAGTCAGGCTCGTGAGGGAGGTGGAGAGATCGAGGCAAGGGGTACCTTGCGAGGTTCCCTGTGACGCAAGCCATGACGACCAAGACAAGGCGGGCAACAGGCGGGCGCCAGCCCGCGCAGTGTCCTCGTTTCCCCTTTGGAGCTAAGGGGGCAAGCGCAGGCGCGGAGTACTAAGTCATCAGGCAAAGGTTTCCATATCGGTGCAACGAGACCAAGACCAGCAGGATGGCAGGACAGAGGTCATCGTGGAGCCCAAGACGGTGTCACCACGAGCGCCTTTGACAAGCGAAGACCACCTTTAGTCATGATAGCTTGTACTAGCTGTCCCCTTTCAAAATGGCCGTTGTTGGATCCCTTCCTGCTCAATATTTGGGAAGAGGGCTAGGGCCTCTAGAAATAGGACTAGCCACCACAGTAGAGGGGGACGAGTTTAGTTCATCTACACACCACACCAGCTCAAGAACACCTCTCCTGGTGAGGTTGTTCTTCCCTTGCACTGTGTGACACCCCAAAAATTTGGCCTTGTTTTATTAAATTAAAATTTTTGCTAGGAATTAAAACTTTGGATTTCTGAGCTCCATTTTGATTTTTAAATCACTTCCTTCCCTGTTATGATGAGTTTTTCCCAAGGAGAAATTTTTTTCAAATATGTTATTGGACTTGTTTAACCTCTCAAGAAAAACTTTCCTTTTATCAGTATAACTAATTAACTAAGTTAATTGCTTGATCTTTACCTTCTTGAAAATAGTTTTTCAAGGTTATATGGCCATATTTGAACTACAACCATTTGATAAATTCACTTAAAATTTCCACAACAATTTGGAGATGTCATGTTATGTTTTTAAATCACTATTATGCAAAAATATATTTCATTCATGAAATATTTTGAGCCCTACACTCAGTTTTTCTTCTCTGGTCCAGAGTGCATTTTGCACTACAACCCTTTTTTGTATTTCTTTAAAACTTCTACCAAAATTAGGGGAGGTCGTAGGAGCATATTATTCCATTTTGTGCAAAAATCCAGGGTTGTTCTTTGAAAATATTGAGTGAATCAACCTCATTTCCATTCTGGACCAACTTGATGATTTGTACAGCAACCACCATTTTAATTGCTCCTTTATCCATGATTACTTTTTCTACTGGTAGTCCCCCTTGCCAAACCCTTAAGTCCAGGAGCATGCACCCATTGGATTAATTTTGGTTCATGAAATAATGCCATTTATTTCCTGTCCAGAATTGAAATTCTGCTAGACTTGCACTAACAAGTTTGTGCATTTCACCAACTAACATCACCACCCTCTCTTTCATCCATAGAGACACTGATTTGGAGATTTTGGCCACTCCAAGAAATGCCTAAGTGCCCTTAGCATTTTGTCAAACACCATATGGGCATGATCTGTTTTGGCATGAATTTTTTGTTTGCACTGTGAACCTGATCTCCTGACCAAACCAGCTTGTCTACTGATCCCCTTGCAAGCCATAGACTAGAACTGCTAATCCTCAGCTCCAACCAAGCCATCTAGCAGGCCAGGGCATTTTGCCGAACAGATGGTCGGCGTGCTCTGGGCACGCCCAGAGCGTGCATATTGCAGCCGCGCACACGAGCCGACACGCTGGCCCCCACGGTTTTGGCTCGCTCTGCAGCACCTCGCCACGCGCTACCCTTCTCACCGCAACGCGCCAAGCAGCCCCCGCCACGCCCGGCAGGCCAAGAGCTAGCCGCCGCCGCCGCTGACAGCCCCTGCTACATTTAGCGCTGCCCAAGCCACCCCGGCTCGCCACCTGGCCCAGGCACAGCCCGAGCTCATCCACACGGGTGTCCGCTAGCGTTCGTCGCCGCCACGTCGCCCTAGCTACAGAGAGACGGTTCGCCGGAGAGCTTATCCCCACCGCCGCGGAACCGACCTTGGCGCGCTATAAATGGACCCCCCGAGCTTCCCCGAGCACGCAGGCGACCTTATGCTACCCCCATGGCGCTCCCCTGGCTCGCATTCGACCCGGGGAGGCCTCCTTCCTCATCTCCGGCAACTCCGGCCGCCGCCACCGCCCCGGCCAATCCGGCACCTCCAGTACCTCCCCCTCTCCGTTCTCTTCGCCAGGAACTTCCTCATCCTCCCATGAACCTTCCCCACTACTTGATTTTGATCGGGAACCATCGCCGCCACAATGTCACTTCGCCACCGAAGCTTTCCTCCGCCGCGGAGCTCGCCGCCGGCAGCTCCCTCCACCTCCAGCTACCTTGCGACCACCGGGAGGACCGCACTGGAGTGGCGGATCCATCCCCGCCCTCAGGGCCCCGCGAGGAGCCGCCAGTCGCCCGCGACAATCGCCGGAGCTCCGCCTCCGTTCGGGATAGAGGAAGGAGAGGGAAAGAGACTAGTCAAACCTGACTAGTGGGCCCCCTGGACCCACTGTCAGCGACCCCGTGCCTGTCCACGTGGGATTAAGTGAAGACGTAATCCGCCTAGTACGTTTTCCCCACTCCGAAAGCGTATTTCCCTCCGAAACGTTTTCTTTTCTGTTTTAATTTAAATAACAGATTTGACCAGAATTTTGACTGGCTATAACTTTTTAAATATAACTCCAAATGAATTAATTCTTTTTCCTACATCTCTCAAATATTGTCTAGTTTATTTTAAGATTTATTTGAATATTTTCCAAACAACTTTTTTGTACTGTTTTTGAAATAGGTGTTATTTGCATATTATTGAAAATAGGATTTTTGGGAGAGAAAGAAGCTTTCAAAAATTTTGGAGAGCACCCCCACCTCTCCACACCATGAAGGCAAGCATTCTGAACCCTGGCATAATGTTTTTGGTGTGTTATTTGACACGTTTATAACACCACCTTACTTCGGAGGACTTGTTATTTCATGTGACATGATCATTTGCATGGAAGCATATCAGTGATTTCCTTGCTGTTGGAAATGAATATTATTGTGATGGTAATCCTCCTCATGTGCCTTGCATGCATGCCGGAAAGGAATCCGGGAAAGCCTCGGCCTTGGGTAGGCGTGAGCTTGTCGCCGGTCCCCGTCGGGACGGTTATGTCTGGTATGGCATGGTAAGGCACATTGAGTGGTGATTTCTTAGGTTGAAATATATTTGTTATACATGTCATGCAGGGAAATCATAAGCCTCCTGAGTCGGCCATAGATCGAGTCTTGTTCCGGTAACCCCCATACTTGTTTTCGTACTGCCACTGGTCCCTACCGTAGGGGGGGTATGGTTCAGTAAGTTGTTAACCCTTGTCTTGGCACACACCGTACAGAGAGGCCATGGTGGAAGATACCGGTTGTAGCCGGTAGGCATGCCACCTGGTCCGGGGGCATGGGTGTATCCGGTTGGGACCGAGAGGGGGGCACCCCTTAGAGCGCGCGATAGAAATTTGATCCCATGCTACGCGAGGTTGTAGCCTCCCCACTTAGAGTTTTGCTTAACAGGTGTCGTGGGTGATTCCAGACACGAGTGAAAGCTGGTGTGTGCAAGTCAGGTGTGTTTCAATTAAAAGACCGTAGACGGAATTAGTCCGATGGACTAAAGGAATCCGTTACTCGTGGGTAAAGAGTACACTCTCTACAGAGATATTAAACCTATTCGAATAGCCGTGTCCATGGTTAAGGATTACAGTCTGGGATGGGTCAGGTATCGGTCTTAGTGTCGGTCTTCGGAGGTGAAACGGTTAACCAGAGATGGAATTACTACTCGAGACTTGTGATATCTATGATTATTATTATTGTTGACTAACCCGTGATATTATTGTTATTACCGAGTATCTCCGGGATGGCTCTACCTCCGGGATATTCATTATGATTATTTCTTTTAAAGCCCTCTATGTGGTGTCGCTCAGACGCCCGACTGTGGCATTTCTTTAAAAGCCCTTTCTGTGGTGTCGCTCAGACGCCCGACTGTGGCATTTCTTTTAAAGCCCTTTATGTGGTGTCGCTCAGACGCCCGACTGTGGCATTTCTTTTAAAGCCCTTTATGTGGTGTCTCTAAGACGCCCGACTGTGGCATTGCTTGTTATTTATTTCATATAATTTTTATACTACTATGTCATTGCAATTTTATAAATAACATGCTTGCACGCATCCGAGATTTAATATATTTTGTGACTGACGTCATGAGCTTGTAATATTTTTAGCACATCATGGTTATATTATACCTGCGATCATAATGTTTGCGAGTACATTCAAAGTACTCACTAGCTTGTCCCTGGCTATTGTCTTGGCCATATTTTTCTTGCACGGAGAGGAGCGACGCGATGCCAGCCCCGGAACCCACTCAATGGGGATAGCAGCCTCGCGAAGATAGGAATTAACCTGGTCAGCTGTTCCCGTGGGAAATAGAGTCCCATAGACACTGATGTTTCACAACCCGCTTCTGCCATCAACCACTAGAAACCATTTGTTGTACTCACTGGCCAGAATGGTCTTGTACTACATATTTTGTACTTTGCTTGGAATTTCTGTATCAAGTTGGAGCCTCATCAACTAACAGTAATCCTGGGGCTGATGAGCACGACGGTCTTTTCTGGAAATTTATTACCCGGAAAACCCGGTCGTGACAGACTTGGTATCAGAGCCAGGCTGACCATTGGCTAATCCTATCTTAGCCAGGTCAATAAACTTAGGCAAACCAACCCACTAGACCTTAGCCAAACCCCAGCCAAGCTTCTCGTGCTTGATAGCCACACAGTGACCCAACACCTTTTTGGCAGTCGGTGCCCAACCTATCAACCTAACCTGTCACTTATGCGCCAGTGACTAGCCCCTAAATAGTCCTTTCTCGCAAGCGTGCGAAGGAAGACTCCGTCCCCTTTTTCTTATAAAAAGGGCACGCTAGCCTCAACCCAGCACAGCACAGCCGCTATCCCAAACCGAGCCACAATGCCTGGACCTATAGTGCACAACGAAACCACAGCAACCAACCTTGGAGGTTTTGTGACCATCCTCGCAAACCTCACCCGTCGTGCCTACGCGTTAGAGGAGCCACCAGAATATGTTGTGTATCAAGGACCCATGAGCGGTGAAGACCGTCAATTCTGGGCCACTGTGCACATCTACGGTAGGGGTCTAGCACCCGAGCGCCCCTACAGGTTCACTGGAAGGACAACTTCCTTTGTGCCACAAGCCATCCAGCTAGCCGCTCGAGAGGCTATAGTTCATCTCAGGCACTTGTCGCCCAGAGTTGACTGTCGCTCGTTCCACTACTACCCCAGACGTGAAGGGTATGGTAGACCACCCCAAGTTTCCAACGGAGATCACGAGACGGACCCCGCATTGTTGCACCTAGTGCGCTATGTAAGTGCACTAGAGGCACTGTTCGACCAGATCACCATTGATCTAATCGCAGCTCGTGGAGAGCTGGTTCGTCGAGCCCCGGCGAGAGGAGAAAACGAGCCCAACGCCGACAACCCAGTCGTGCTGTTTGGACAACCGATCGAGACCCCAAGATCTGCCCCAGCCATCGGCCAAGGTGTTGCGATAACCCCAGAGGTGCTTCGTCGCATTTTGGGAGCACACTCCAACGGAGTTGTGGCCAACAATCCCCGCGATGGTCATCATCACTACCCCGACCCTGCAGTTCCCCCGCCATCTCCGACTAATCCCGGCAGTGAGACACGTGGAGAAGCCTCGACATCCACCAGGCACGGCCGTTTAGACATGAACGAGGTAGACTAAGCCGTATGATGTAGCACCAAGTTTCAATGTATCCTCGCTTTGTAATCATGCGACCGCGTATTTTAACGCAGCCTGTCTTTGTGCCTCTGCTTTAATAGTAGCCTTCCATTTTTGGTCAGCGCATAGCTGCATATTTTCTGGGCACGACTAGCAAAACCAACCAGACGACAACCACAGTAACGTGTCTCTTTATGAGATATGTGTATCTCCGACACTGACCTGACCTTTGGAGCTAAGCTGGCAAATTTATTACCTTTCACCACGGTAAAACGACCCGGCTCCATCGCTATATAAAGACCACCTTGTGACCTTACCCAAAAACCCTCACTTTGTACACAACACTCACGCTTTTTCCTGTCATGCCGAGCCCCAGCATTCATCTGAGAACCCCAGATGCAACCCCAGGTAGCTTTGTCAAAATATTGTGGGATTTTACCCGCAGTACCATGGGTTCTACCCAGCCACCTCAGTACGAGCTGTTCAAATCGAGGATCACCCCATCCACCTCGGAATATTGGGCAGCAGTACACATTCCTCCTGTAGACCCCAACCAAGATCCAATAGAAGTTTCCTTCGTGGGGAAATCTATGCCAACCCCACACCTGGCCATAGAAGCTGCTACGAAAGAAGCGATTGCTCGTCTTCGATCCGCAGTACCCTATGCCCGCGAACGAGGATATTATTACTTTCCGAGTCGTGCAGCACCCGGGGAAGTAACATCTTTTCCCGGTGGACGTATTGAGAGAGACCCAGTTCTGGCCAACCTTATCCAGTACATCATTGCTCAAGAGCATTTGAACCAGCGAGTGATGGATTATCTTCAGACCCTCGCAGATTTAAATCCTCAGATTGCCATCGGCAGACCACTGAGACCCGACCCGGAGAGACGCATACATCGACTGGTCAATCCACTTCCTCCGATAGAAGAGGAGTGTATCCCTTTACCAGAGACATTTTATCAAGACCCCACCCAGTTACCATTTTCATTTTAGACGTCGCTATTGTATTTGTTCCTTGCAACATTTATTTATGTGTGTGACTTATGCGTGATACCCTGAGTTTGTACGACAAGTCAATTATTTGGCTTCTACTAATGTGTGTAGTTTTTGTTGTGGATTATGCTCCTAAAAAAATTAACTGTTTTTCCCTCGCAAAATCCTGGAGTGAGACTTCTTTTTCCTGAATTGCTACACCTGCCACTTCACGACGCGGATTAATTAATTTCACACAGCACCACGGCAGCAGTCTCACAACCGCTCGAATGCATATGGAACTTTTGTTTTTCACAACGGCTCTTAGCAGATCTCGAGGACGAGATTTTTCTTAAGGGGGATAGTATTGTGACACCCCAAAAATTTGGCCTTGTTTTATTAAATTAAAATTTTTGCTAGGAATTAAAACTTTGGATTTCTGAGCTCCATTTTGATTTTTAAATCACTTCCTTCCCTGTTATGATGAGTTTTTCCCAAGGAGCAATTT
The DNA here is from genome assembly GCF_018294505.1 of Triticum aestivum. Classification (NCBI taxonomy): domain Eukaryota; kingdom Viridiplantae; phylum Streptophyta; class Magnoliopsida; order Poales; family Poaceae; genus Triticum; species Triticum aestivum. Next base: position 230,721,823 of record NC_057801.1, read on the forward strand.
TTTTCAAATATGTTATTGGACTTGTTTAACCTCTCAAGAAAAACTTTCCTTTTATCAGTATAACTAATTAACTAAGTTAATTGCTTGATCTTTACCTTCTTGAAAATAGTTTTTCAAGGTTATATGGCCATATTTGAACTACAACCATTTGATAAATTCACTTAAAATTTCCACAAAAATTTGGAGATGTCATGTTATGTTTTTAAATCACTATTATGCAAAAATATATTTCATTCATGAAATATTTTGAGCCCTACACTCAGTTTTTCTTCTCTGGTCCAGAGTGCATTTTGCACTACAACCCTTTTTTGTATTTCTTTAAAACTTCTACCAAAATTAGGGGAGGTCAGTAGGAGCATATTATTCCATTTTGTGCAAAAATCCAGGGTTGTTCTTTGAAAATATTGAGTGAATCAACCTCATTTCCATTCTGGACCAACTTGATGATTTGTACAACAACCACCATTTTAATTGCTCCTTTATCCATGATTACTTTTTCTACTGGTAGTCCCCCTTGCCAAACCCTTAAGTCCAGGAGCATGCACCATTGGATTAATTTTGGTTCATGAAATAATGCCATTTATTTCCTGTCCAGAATTGAAATTCTGCTAGACTTGCACTAACAAGTTTGTGCATTTCACCAACTAACATCACCACCCTCTCTTTCATCCACAGAGACACTGATTTGGAGATTTTGGCCACTCCAAGAAATGCCTAAGTGCCCTTAGCATTTTGTCAAACACCATATGGGCATGATCTGTTTTGGCATGAATTTTTGGTTTGCACTGTGAACCTGATCTCCTGACCAAACCAGCTTGTCTACTGATCCCCTTGCAAGCCATAGACTAGAACTGCTAATCCTCAGCTCCAACCAAGCCATCTAGCAGGCCAGGGCATTTCGCCGAACAGATGGTCGGCGTGCTCTGGGCACGCCCAGAGCGCGCATATTGCAGCCGCGCACACGAGCCGACACGCTGGCCCCCACGGTTTTGGCTCGCTCTGCAGCACCTCGCCACGCGCTACCCTTCTCACCGCAACGCGCCAAGCAGCCCCCGCCACGCCCGGCAGGCCAAGAGCTAGCCGCCGCTGCCGCCGACAGCCCCTGCTCCATTCAGCGCCGCCCAAGCCACCCCGGCTCGCCACCTGGCCCAGGCACAACCCGAGCTCATCCACACGGGTGTCCGCTAGCGTTCGTCGCCGCCACGTCGCCCTAGCTACAGAGAGACGGTTCGCCGGAGAGCTTATCCCCACCGCCGCGGAACCGACCTTGGCGCGCTATAAATGGACCCCCCGAGCTTCCCCGAGCACGCAGGCGACCTTATGCTACCCCCATGGCGCTCCCCTGCCTCGCATTCGACCCGGGGAGGCCTCCTTCCTCATCTCCGGCAACTCCGGCCGCCGCCACCGCCCCGGCCAATCCGGCACCTCCAGTACCTCCCCCTCTCCGTTCTCCCATGAACCTTCCCCACTACTTGATTTTGATCGGGAACCATCGCCGCCACAATGTCACTTCGCCACCGAAGCTTTCCTCCGCCACGGAGCTCGCCGCCGGCAGCTCCCTCCACCTCCAGCTACCCTGCGACCACCGGGAGGACCGCACTGGAGTGGCGGATCCATCCCCGCCCTCAGGGCCCCACGAGGAGCCGCCAGTCGCCGGCGACAATCGCCGGAGCTCCGCCTCCGTTCGGGACAGAGGAAGGAGAGGGAAAGAGACTAGTCAAACCTGACTAGTGGGCCCCCTGGACCCACTGTCAGCGACCCCGTGCCTGTCCACGTGGGATTAAGTGAAGACGTAATCCGCCTAGTACGTTTTCCCCGCTCCGAAAGCGTATTTCCCTCCGAAACGTTTTCTTTTCTGTTTTAATTTAAATAACAGATTTGACCAAAACTTTGACTGGCTATAACTTTTTAAATATAACTCCAAATGAATTAATTCTTTTTCCTACATCTCTCAAATATTGTCTAGTTTATTTTAAGATTTATTTGAATATTTTCCAAACAAGTTTTTTGTACTGTTTTTGAAATAGGTGTTATTTGCATATTATTGAAAATAGGATTTTTGGGAGAGAAAGAAGCTTTCAAAAATTTTGGAGAGCACCCCCACCTCTCCACACCATGAAGGCAAGCATTCTGAACCCTGGCATAATGTTTTTGGTGTGTTATTTGACACGTTTATAACACCACCTTACTTCGGAGGACTTGTTATTTCAAGTGACATGATCATTTGCATGGAAGCATATCAGTGATTTCCTTGCTGTTGGAAATGAATATTATTGTGATGGTAATCCTCCTCATGTGCCTTGCATGCATGCCGGAAAGGAATCCGGGAAAGCCTCGGGCTTGGGTAGGCGTGAGCTTGTCGCCGGTCCCCGTCGGGATGGTTATGTCCGGTATGGCATGGTAAGGTACATTGAGTGGTGATTTCTTTGGTTGAAATATATTTGTTATACATGTCATGCAGGGAACTAATAAGCCTCCTGAGTCGGCCATAGATCGAGTCTTGTTCTGGTAACCCCCATACTTGTTTTCGTACTGCCACTGGTCCCTACCGTAGGGGGGGTATGGTTCAGTAAGTTGTTAACCCTTGTCTTGGCACACACCGTACAGAGAGGCCATGGTGGAAGATACCGGTTGTAGCCGGTAGGCATGCCACCTGGTCCAGGGGCATGGGTGTATCCGGTTGGGACCGAGAGGGGGGGACCCCTTAGAGCGCGCGATAGAAATTTGATCCCATGCTACGCGAGGTTGTAGCCTCCCCACTTAGAGTTTTGCTTAACAGGTGTCGTGGGTGATTCCAGACACGAGTGAAAGCTGGTGTGTGCAAGTCAGGTGTGTTTCAATTAAAAGACCGTAGACGGAATTAGTCCGATGGACTAAAGGAATCCGTTACTCGTGGGTAAAGAGTACACTCTCTGCAGAGATATTAAACCTATTCGAATAGCCGTGTCCATGGTTAAGGATTATAGTCTGGGATGGGTCAGGTATCGGTCTTAGTGTCGGTCTTCGGAGGTGAAACGGTTAACCAGAGATGGAATTACTACTCGAGACTTGTGATATCTATGATTATTATTATTGTTGACTAACCCGTGATATTATTGTTATTACCGAGTATCTCCGGGATGGCTCTACCTCCGGGATATTCATTATGATTATTTCTTTTAAAGCCCTCTATGTGGTGTCGCTCAGCCGCCCGACTGTGGCATTTCTTTAAAAGCCCTTTATGTGGTGTCGCTCAGACGCCCGACTGTGGCATTTCTTTTAAAGCCCTTTATGTGGTGTCGCTCAGACGCCCGACTGTGGCATTTCTTTTAAAGCCCTTTATGTGGTGTCGCTAAGACGCCCGACTGTGGCATTGCTTGTTATTTATTTCATATAATTTTTATACTACTATGTCATTGCAATTTTATAAATAACATGCTTGCACGCATCCGAGATTTAATATATTTTGTGACTGACGTCATGAGCTTATAATATTTTTAGCACATCATGGTTATATTATACCTGTGATCATAATGTTTGCGAGTACATTCAAAGTACTCACTGGCTTGTCCCTGGCTATTGTCTTGGCCAGATTTTTCTTGCACGGAGAGGAGCGACGCGATGCCAGCCCCGGAACCCACTCAATGGAGATAGCAGCCTCGCGAAGATAGGAATTAACCTGGTCAGCTGTTCCCGTGGGAAATGGAGTCCCATAGACACTGATGTTTCACAACCCGCTTCCGCCATCAACCACTAGAAACCATTTGTTGTACTCACTGGCCAGAACGGTCTTGTACTACATATTTTGTACTTTGCTTGGAATTTCTGTATCAAGTTGGAGCCTCATCAGCTAACAGTAATCCTGGGGCTGATGAGCACGACGGTCTTTTCTGGAAATTTATTACCCGGAAAACCCGGTCGTGACAGACTGTTCATTATCAGCCCAAGAGGCAATCCACCACCACCACACAGGAGTAGGGTATTACACCACAACGGTGGCCCGAACCTGTATAAATCTTATGTCCCTTGTGCTGTAAGTTGATCGAACTAGCTTAGAGATCGCGGCGAGGTTGAGGGTGTGTTTCGGTAGGGAGAAATCTTCGTGCGCACCCCAATGTTCGAACCTCAAGGGTTTTGTCGAAACCCGATATCCAACATTTGGCGCTCCAGGTAGGGGTGTGTCGAAGCCTTCTTTCCATTGATCCGCATCCCATCGCTTCGTTGCATCCATGTCTGACGCTCGCCGAGCCCGCGCCGAGCGCCGGGCTGCTCTCGCCGCTCGCGTCGCCCAGACAGCTCCTGTCGGCGGGCCTCCGCGTCGTTCTTCGTAGCCTGTCGCCAACACCGCCACCGGCCCGGCGGGGAACGAGCAGCAAGCATCCTTGCTGCACCCCTTGGTCCGCAGGAAGGCCGCACCGCCACGCCGTCGCCGACCCCGGCCAGTTCATCATCGCGCCCCCACGGATGCACAGGCCGCGCTACTTCTGGCGCGTGAGCTCCTGCATTACCACCCCATCGACGACCTCTACGAAGAATGGACAGCTCGCATCACCGAGCCCGTCAGCGCCGCAGGGGGCTCCCCCGTGTCGTCTCTCTTGCTACCTCGCCCTCCGCCAGGTATGGGCGACGTGGCTCAAGGAGCGCCTCTGCCACCTCTCCCCCAAGACAGCGCCCTGGCTCCAAGGCGCGTGGCCCCTGAACGTGACCCACCACATCTAGCACCCGCACGACAAGAAAGAAGCTGCCAAGAAATCCCTTTGCCTCAAGAAGGCGCCCCCATGCTCCCTGCACCAGCGCGTCAAGATCGCGTCCCTGCACCAGCGCGTCAAGACCGCGTACTGCCCCTGGCGACAGTGAGCGGGTACCATCAAGGGCAAGCTCCGCGTTAGCAAAGGGCCCCGGTGACCACAGCAGGTTGTCGCGCCTTCACCACCAAGCTGCGTAGCGTCGCCTGGCCAGGCAAGTTCAAGTTGGACCTGCCTCCTCGCTACGACGGCACCCCCAACCCTCCGCAGTTCTTGCAGCTCTACGAGCTGAGCATCGAGGCGACCAACGGAGACGAGAAGGTCATGGCGAACTGGTTTCCATGGCACTCAAGGACGATGCCGGCTTGTGGCTCCTGAACCTGCCTCCCGGCTTGATCTCCTCCTGGGACAAGATGCGCAGCCGCTTCATCGCCAACTTCCAGGGCACTCGCGACCGCCCCCCTGCCGCAGGTGACCTGCGCCGCCTCAAGCAACAGGCTAGGGAGACCCTGCAGAAATACATCCAGCGCTTCAACAGCATCCGCCTCAAGATCCCCAAGGTGACGGACGAGGCCATCATCTCAGCGTGTTTTGACGGCGTCCGCGACGTCAAGATGAAGGAGGAGCTCGCCATCCACGAGGAGCTGTGTACATCCCTGGAGCTGTTCAGCCTGGCGACCAAGTGTGCCAGAGCTGAGGAGGGACGCCTCTCCCTCCTCGAGCTCCCCGCTGCCAACCTAGAGAAAAGAAGACCAAGGCCAAGGACGTGAAGCGCAAGGGAGCGGCCGTGCTTGTGGCAGATCCAGACACGAAGCGCGGCAGGGACCAGCTAGAGTCTTCCAAGAGCAGCCAACCGTTCTGCGCCTACCACAACCTCCACACCCACAACACCAATGAGTGCCAGGAGCTCAGGGCCGTTCGCGTGGGACGCTTCGGTCGATGCCCTGAGCGCAACGACTAGGGCTACGGCCAAGGAGGAGGACGTGGCGGAGGACGATGGTACGACCGTATCCCTAGCCAGGAGTGGCGTGACCGACCTCGTGAGGATCGCTGGCAGGACCAGCCTCGTGAGGGCGCCTAGAGGGATCAGCCTCGCGAGGACCGCCCGCAGGGCAACGTAGGCCTTCCTCCGCTGCCTTTGCCGCTAAGAAGGGATGACGACCACCACCAGGACGAGGGGGCTAGTGGCTTCCAGGAGCCACGTGCTATCGCTTGCATCTTGGTCGGAGCTCAGGCCCCAGCCTCTCAGCGCATCTTCGAGCAGTTCGCTCCCGAGGTGAACGCAGTCCTCCCCAAGCTCCAGGCCACGCGCCTGCTTAGGTGGTCCAAGTGCGCCATCATGTTCAGCTCGGCAGATCAACTCAAGTCCGCGGCTACTACTGGCGTCCTCCCAATGCTCTGTTCACCAGTCATCAGCAACGTGCAAGTCACTAGGACCCTCATCGATGGCGGCGCAGGGCTTAACGTCCTGTCCATAGAGATGTTCGACAACCTTCAAGTGCCATATGATCAACTTCAGCCTACCAAGCCTTTCTCAGGAGTTATCGACGGTTCCACCACCCTGATAGGGCAGGTCCGCCTCCCTGTCACCTTTGGCAAGCGCGACAACTACTGCATCAAGCTCATCGACTTCGACGTCTCCCACATCCACCTGCCGTACAATGCCATCCTCGGGTATCCAGCCATGGCCAAGTTCATGGTAGTGACCCACCATGGCTACAACGTACTCAAGATGCCAGGAAGCGGCGGAATCATCATGGTCCCCTGCGAAGAGAGAGATGCGGTGTGCTCCCTCGAGCGTGCCTTCCATGCTGGAGCAATCGAGGATCCAGACAGCAATGGCGAGAACCCTTCTGAGGCCATTCCCAAGAAGAAGAAGCAACCGCTCCACACAAGGCCTCAGGAGGTTGGCATCACGGGTGGTGTCGCGTCAGGATTAGCGCCCGTGTCTGGGGCGCCTTCTACCATCGCATAGGAAGGTGTGCCCGACGCCCTCCTCGGGCAGGGCTCGGGGGCTCTCTTCTGGGGGGCCTTAGACCTCGCCAACATCACGAGGGAGGCGCTCGGGCACCAGTTGGAGGCGTGCTTCATGGCATGTTTCCCTCAGGAAGGCACGAGGCAGGGAAAGCCCAACATTTAGGAGTTCATCACCAAGACCACTCAGGAGCTTCAGGAAGCAAGGGCCATGCGCGGCAATTGCCGCTTGCCTGGCGTGGCTCCCCATCCAGGCGAGGATGGTGGGCTGCATGTCTGTATCGACATCCCAGGGCTCTACCAAGCTGCGTCTCAGGAGCACTTCTGGCCTTCGCGCGTGGGACACTGCGAGGGTCCGCTGCATAGCTATGTTCGCAAGCCTTTCGGCCTGCCGAACGTGGCTGCCACCTATCAGCTTCACCTGCGGAGCATTCTGGCGGCTCAGGAGGCCAGGCATCACATTGTCCTGGCAGAGATGGAGACAGTTCTCAAGGAACCACCTGGACCCCCAGACCCTCCCGAGGCTCAGGGCCCTGGTGGCTCGTGAGGGTCGGCCACTTCACCATGCATCTTCAGCTACCTCAACATCCCCCATCTACAACGGTACCAGGTGATATCTTCCAAGCTCATTTCAACTGGGAGCGCCCTCAGGGCTGCATCATTCCCAGGCCACGTGGGTCCATCCCTGCGGCATGTATCTTTTTCTTATGTTGTTGGAGTAATGGGCCATGAGTAGCCTAACTCGAGTCCCTGAGCCTTTCGAGACTTTGGGCCGGCTTCACCCCATGAGACTCCAGAATGAAGCGCCGCCTTCCGGTGGCCGGCTGGCTCAAGGGCCGGCTACCCAAAGACGGCCGAGTACCAGCAGACGGCACCAAGACGGGCTGACTCCTAACAGATGGCCTTCGTAGAGGCCGGCTTCTAGCAGGCGGCACCTGGCGCCCTCAGAGTCTGTGCCCCTCATCAAGAGGATGAGACAGGGTGAGGCTACAGTGTAGTCCCTCACCCCCGAATCCCGGGCTTGGTATGGCTACAATGCCCCGTACAGGCGGACACCTCCGCACGACGCGGCACTATTGCCACTTCCCCCTTGACGTCATTCCTGATAGGTGGAGCCCTGTTCCCACGACTACCTGTTGGTACAGCCTGCAGGCGGCTGGCCCTACCAGGCAGGGAGAGCCCGGAAGACGGCGGAAGCCAGACCAGCCGGACCCAAGGGAGGCCGGCTTCCAGCAGGCGGCCCGTTCCTCCCTCGGGGCCCGTGCACCATTAACCAGATAAGGCATGGTGTGGCTACAATGATCTCCCACCAGGCGGCGGGACTGTAGCCACGCTCCCCTGACCAAGCCTGCATCATTAGCATCACAACTATAGTGATCAGCCACCAACCAGACCCGCCAGCGGCGGAGGTGGCATGTCGGCTCCATACCAGACCTGTCGGCGGGGCCCACCAGGCGGCGGGCCCCAGCTGCCGGCAGAGAAGCCGGTGACGAGAGATGCTGACGCCGGGTCCTACACCCGGCCAAGTTACCATTGTACCCCTAGGGGGCAGGCCTATATAAACCCCCCAGGGCACCCATGCAAAGGGTTCCCAACCTGTTAGAACTAGCCTTACACCTAGAGGAAGAAGAGAGCTAGCCCTGCCTCCTTCTACCTCTAGCATATAGCTCGAGGAGCACCGTTGTACTCACTAGTGCCTTAGTGATCATGCGGAGACTCCGCAGAGCAGGACTAGGGGTGTTATCTCCTAGGAGAGCCCCGAACCTGGGTAAAGTGCGTCGGCGTTCATGTCTACGCGTCATTCCGCTTCTAGGCACCGGTGACGTTCTACTCGCTCCCACCATGATAAGCCATCCTTTGGCATATGTCGCACCCAACCCCCGACATTTGGCGGCCACCGTGGGGCGAGGTGCACCGTCATCCGGAGACCTATTCTGGACGAGAACCTTGTTCCTTCCTGGCGAGCGCAGCCAGCCTAGCACGCCTGACGGTGTCAGCCTTGACGCGCTGCACGGTGTGGAGATCTCCTGCGCGGCGAGCTGCCTCGCCAACCTTGTTAGCGAGATCCACCTCTCCGACGAGCCTGCATCTGATGCGGGTACCGACTGCCCTGATGGCCGCCTCATCAGCCTCCTCGACCAGCTTCACGTCACCAGCGAGCCTGCTGTGGACTTGGAGTCTGTTGGCTCCACCGACCTGATGATCGTCAACTCCGACACGGCGTCGCTTGACGCGTTCCCCACCAACGTGGTGGTCTATGACGAGCCGCCCCCTCGCGAGCACAGCGGCAGGAGCACCGTCACAGAGGTGCTTGACATCAACAGTGGTGAGCACTCGGACGGAGGCGTTCGAGACCCACTCGATGCGGCACTGCGAGACCTGTCAGCGCCCATCCCGGAAGATGCAGACGCTGAGACGCTAGAAGCACACCGCGTCCAGCTCATCGAAAGCGCAAACCGACTGGCCAGCATGAGATGCCTCTCAGAAGCCTGCCGGCGCGAGATGGACCGAGCCGTCGGCAGCATGCCGGCTCCTGAGGGGCCTAGCTGCATCGGCTCAATCCGGCAGTATGGTGCAACCATCGCCAGCATGTTCGGGACAGATCGTCCCGTCTACGCCACGCCTGCGAAAAACATACGAGTTGCCACATGACGGAGCGCGTCCAGCAGCTCCTTGATGTAGCCGCCGAGCAGCATGAAGCCGGCTGCCACGCCGAAGTGCCCACCGGCGGAAGGATGAGCTGGCCCTTCGCCAGGAACACGGCGCGACATCTCCGACGCCGATTGGTGGCGTCCATGGTAGAAGAGGCAATGAGCCGGCTGCCAGCCGCAGTCGGACTCACCTCTCCATCGAGCGTGATGCAGAAGGCTGCCCCGAGCCATCGAGCAGCGAGGCGCCCCGCCTCCTCCTCAGCCTCGTGGAGAAAGGCACCCCACTCCGCTTGTCACGCACCCGACACTCGGCGACCGCCTTGGCTGCCGGGAAGGAGTCGGGGAGAACAACGCCCTCCATCAGATCAACCGCCTCAATTGTTCCTTGGCTCTAGAAGAAGAAGACGCGTTGGGCCCGCCCTGTTTCGGCCCGCGAATCCGAGAAGAGCCTATCCCTCGAGGGTTCACGCTCCCAAGAGATACGCCCAAGTACACCGGCTCCGTGAAGCCGGAGGACTGGCTGGTCGATTACTCCACGACCGTCAGCATAGCGAACGGCAACAAGCGCGTGGCTGTGAAGTACGTCCTGCTCATGTTCCAGGGCACAGCCCGGACGTGGCTTAACAGCCTGAAGACCCTCAGCATCAACAGCTGGGTTGATTTCACCGCAGCCCTCATCCGCAACTTCACCAGCACATACAAGCGGCCCCCAAGCCCCGCCAGCTCTCCTTGTGCGTCCAAGGGCCCAGCGAATCAACTCGCGACTATCTCACGCGCTGGGCCGAGCTGTGCAACTCCTGCAAAGGCATGCACGAGGTACAGGCCATCGAATACTTCACCGCCGGGTGCCGAGAGGGCACCCTCCTCAAGCACCGACTTCTCTACGATGAGCCGGCAACTCTCGACGAACTGCTGATCATCACCGACAAATACGCCACGGCCAACTCCTCCATTAAGGCAGAGATCCAAGTTAACCATCCGGCAAGGTAGCTCCTCAGGCTCCTCGGACCCCGGCTGGTGACACCAGTCGGCGACAGCAACCAAGCGACAACAAGCGAAAGGCCATCCAGCCGCCTTCCACCAGCCGGTAGGTGGCGATAGTTGAGGACTAGCAGCCAGAAGGGCAGCCACCGCCCAAGCATCAGAAAGGCGGCAAGCCCAATGGTTGCCCGCCTTCTCGTACGAGTAGACTCTTGATGACCCCTGTAAGTTCCATAGTGGTGCGAAGCCGTCCAACCACACCACTCGGAAGTGCCATTGGCTCAACAGAACCGCCAAGGGAGATGGACTCCTGCCTCCTCCGCCTGCCGGCCGGCCACCTCCTCCGCCCCAGCAGCCGGCAGTTTGGCCAATCAGTGCCATACAAGATGAGTATCTAGAGCAGCATGGAGCCTACGTCGTGTTCATTAGTGTGGTCGTCGATAGGCGCAGCAGACGGCTGCAATAGCAAGAAGTACATGTAGTGGCATCAGATACTCCAGAGTTCATGCACTCGTCTGAGAAGCCCATCAGTTGGAGCAGGGCTGATCACCCGAAGGTGATGCCCTCCCCTGGTTCTTATGCCCTGGTCTTAGATGCCACCTTCACAACAGAGAGGCGAGCAGCTCGTTTCTCCCGAGTCCTGATAGATGGCGGCAGCAGCATCAATATCCTGTACCGTGACACAATGGAGAAATTGGGAATCAAGCAGAAGTAGCTTTACCCCAGTCGGATTGTATTCCATGGCATAGTTCCTGGCCTTTCCTGCTCACCAATCGGCAAGACCCAGATTGACGTTCTCTTCGGAGACAAAGATCACTTCTGTCGAGAGCCAGTCTGGTTTGAGGGGGTGGACTTTGAGAGCCCCTACCATGCGCTACTTGGCCGGCCTGCTCTAGCCAAGTTCATGGCGGTCCCCCACTATGCTTACCTCAAAATGAAGATGCCGACTACCAAGGGAATCCTGACCATAGTCGGAGACTACAAGAAGTCGTTCGCCTGCGCTGCAGATAGCTGCCGGCTGGCCGAGTCCCTTGTGATTGCAGCTGAAAAGCGGCTCCTTGACCGGGTTGTGGCGATGGCAGGCAAGCAGCCGGAAATATCACCCACCCCCAAGGAGTCGGAAGTTGAGGGCTCGTTCATGCCGGCGAAGGAAACAAAGAAGATACCCTTGTACCCAGAGCACTCGGAGAGGCATGTTGTCATAGGTGCAAACCTTGACAGCAAATAGGAAAGCAAGCTCATCGATTTCCTCCATGAGAATCGGGACATCTTTGCATGGTCTCCAAAAGACATGCTGGGTTTTCCGACAGATTTCGCCAAGCACAAGCTACATGTCCGACCTAACGCCAAGCCGGTCAGGCAGCTCTTGCGCCGCCTATCAGAAGAAAAAAGAAGAGTTTTTGGAGAAGATATAGCCCGGCTTTTGGCAGCCGGCTTCATCATGGAAGTATTCTTCCCAGAATGGTTGGCCAATCGAGTTCTTGTGCTGAAGAAGAATAAGCAGTGGCGCATGTGTATTGATTATACCAGCCTCAACAAAGCTTGCGCCAAAGATCCCTTTGCTTTGCCAAGAATTGACCAAGTGATAGACTCCACAGCCGGACGCGAGCTGTTGAGTTTTCTGGATGCATACTCAGGGTACCATCAGATCAAGCTGAACCCGGCAGATAGGCTGAAGACCGCCTTCATCACACCATTCGGAGCCTTCTGCTACCTGACCATGACGTTCAGCTTGAGAAATGCTGGCGCCACGTTTCAGAGTTGCATGCAGAATTGTCTCCTCAAGCAGCTCAGCAAAAACACCCACGTTTATGTGGATGATGTGGTGGTGAAGACGGAAAAGCATGGCACGCTACTGGAAGACCTCAAGGAGACATTTGAGAACCTGCGCCGATTTCAGATCAAGCTCAACCCGGAGAAATGCATCTTCAGAGTACCAGCCGGCCAGCTTCTCGGCTTCTTGGTCTTAGAGCGCGGCATAGAGTGCAACCCTGTGAAGATCAAGGCCATCGAGAAGATGGAGGTGCCCACCGGCTGCTGGACGTGCAGAAGTTTACCGGTTGCCTGGCATCAATCAGCCGTTTCATCAGTCAGCTGGGCGAGAAGGCTCTCCCCCTGTACTAGCTCATGAAGAAAACCACTTTTATCGAGTGGAATGACAAGGCGGACAAAGCTTTCCTCCTGCTCAAGAAGATGCTGACCACTCCGCCTATCCTGGCAGCCCCGACTGATAAAGAGCCCATGCTCCTCTACATCGCTGCCACAAGTCGGGTGGTCAGTACAGTCATAGTGGTGGAGCGCAAGGAGGAGGGCAGGGCACTGCCAGTCCAGAGGCCGATGTATTACCTGAGCGAAGTACTCAACGCCTCCAAGTAGAACTACCCCCACTATCAGAATATGTGCTATGGTGTGCATTTTGCCACCAAGAAGCTGAAGCCCTACTTTCAAGAGCACCCAATTACTATTGTCTGCAAGCTCCGCTTGCTGAGATCATTGGAAGCTGAGATGCTTCAGGCCGAGTGGCCAAATGGGCCATAGAGCTGGCCCCCTATACCATCTACTACCAGCCTTGCACCGCCAACAAGTCACAAGCGCTAGCCGACTTCCTCGTCGACTGGGCCGAGACCCAGTACCTGCCGCCAGCGCCAGACTCCACCCATTGGCGGATGCACTATGATGGTTCAAAGATGCGCACCGGTCTGGGAGCCAACATTGTCCTCACCTCTCCCAAAAGCGACAAGCTCAGTTATGTGCTGCAAATCCACTTTGCCGCCTCCAACAACATAGCTGAATACGAAGCACTCATACATGGGCTCCGGCTTGCCAAGGAACTCGGCATTCGCCGGATCCTGTGCTATGGTGACTCCGACTTGGTGGTCCAGCAGTCGTCAGGAGACTGGGACGCCAAGGATGCAAATATGGCAAGCTACCGCTTCCTCGTACAACAACTTAGTGAATACTTTGAGGGGTGCGAGTTCCTCCATGTGCCAAGAAATGACAACAAGCAAGCAGATGCCCTGGCACGGATCGGCTCCACCCGCCAAGCAATACCAGCAGGCGTCGCCCTACAATGCCTCCTCAAGCTGTCTGTCAAGCCGTCGCCAGAATCCAACTCCATCTTCGTGTCGGCCCCTCCTGAAGCAGCCGGATCCGACTTGAGGGCCCCAGAAGCCGGCGCGGGGACTTTTGCAGGCGGCCCGAAGACTGCAGCCGTCGCACCCGGCCCGGGGACTTCAGAGCCCGGCCTGGGGACTGCGGCAGTCGACCCGGGGACTTCTCCAACTCAACAGGCGGCAGCCAACTCCAACCCACCGCCTCCCAGCCCAGCCGCCCTTGTACAAGTTGCAGTTGTGGCAGCCGAAGAAATAGCAGCACCTTCATGGGCTCAGCCCATCCTCAACTTTTTGGTGAACAAAGAACCGCCGACTGATGAAATCCTAGCCCGACAAGTCCAACGGCGGGCAGCAGCATACACCATCGTCAACAATGAACTGGTGCAGCGCAGTGTCACTTGTGTACCAGCGCTGCGTGGAGACGGACAAAGGCCAAGCAATCCTCAAGGACATCCACCAAGGTGAATGTGGTCTCCATGCGGCTTCAAGATCACTTGTTGCCAAAGCTTTCCACCATGGTTTCTTCTGGCCAACTACTCTAGAAGACGCCAAAGATTTGGTCCAGAAGTGTAAAGGGTGCCAGAAGTTCCGCTCCAAGCCACATTTGCCGGCTTCTGCACTCAATACCATTCCCATTGCCTGGCCCTTTGCCGTCTTGGGGCTGGACATGGTAGGGCCATTCAAGACAGCTCGCGGCAGCATGACTCATTTGCTTGTCGTTGTGGACAAGTTCACCAAGTGGATAGAAGCAAAGCCAATCAAGAAGCTGAATGGGCCGATTGCTGTGACTTTCATCACCGACATCACCACTCGGTATGGCATACCACACAGCATCATCACCGATAATGGCACAAAGTTCGCCAAAGGAGCCTTGGATTGTTTTTGCGCGACGCAGGGCATCCGACTGGACTTAGCGTCCATTGCCCATCCAAAGTCAAACGGCCAAGTGGAACGAGCAAACAGCCTCATTTTGTCCGGCATCAAGCCCCGACTATTCGAGCCTCTAGAGCGTTCGGCCGGCTGCTGGCTTGATGAGCTGCCAGCCATCCTCTGGAGCCTGCGCACAACTCCGAATAAATCAACCGGCTTCACGCCCTTCTTCCTCGTCTACGGCGTCAAAGCTGTCATCCCGACGGACATAGAATTTGACTCCCCACGAGTCACCACGTACGTCGAGGCGGAGGCCAAAGAAGCACGAGAAGACGACGTCGATTTGCTGGAAGAGAGTCGGCTGTTGGCACTCAGCCGGTCCGCCATCTACCAGCAGAGTCTGTGCCGATATTACAATCGCAAGGTCAAGCCAAGATCCTTCCAAGAGGGAGACCTTGTGCTCCGGCTGATACAGCGAACAGCCGGCCAGCACAAGCTCTCGGCACCTTGGGAAGGCCTTTTCATCATCAGCAAAGTGTTGGGCAATAGTTCCTACTATCTAATCGACGCTCAGAAGCCCAGAGCACGCAAGAGAGATGACTCCGGCAAGGAGACGGAGAGGCCATGGAATGCAAACCTCCTCCGAAGATTTTACAGTTAAAAGCAGTATGTATCACGCTACCTTTTGTATTAAGTACGAAGACTTTGGGTCCCCCGAGAAGAGCTCGGGGACTACCCTCTTTTATCTATGGGTTAAGTATTATGCCTATGAATGTGTTGTTTCATTCCGCCTGGCACCGGGTTCGACTAGTCGGCCCAGAGGCTTGCCGCCTTCTACTATGTACCGTTTCCTGCAGTCGCACAAGTAGTGTGTCGACACCAAGAAAACTTCTTCTGTCAGAAGCCGCAGCTCATAGAGCGACTGTACGGTGGACAGGGGTTGCAAAGCGGTGCCCACATGAAAAATGGCTAAGGAAAAAAGCGCACACAGTCGGGGCCGTCATCCCACCTCTTCAACCGGTTGCCGAGCAGCCGGTCGGCCAGCTTCTGCTTACCTTGCCAACACTCCAAACGGCTAAGTACTTGCCCTCCCGTAAATAGCTAAGTACTCAACCCAGCTGCAGTCCGCAAAGCGGCTGTTTGGCTAGCAAGAGGGTAGCCAAGGGAGGGCAACAAAGGAAAAAAGCAAGGAGCAGAAAGCAAGAAAAGTCAGAAGTCGGCAAACAAAGAACAATTTGCGACGAAGAATATTTACATAAGCAACCCATTGGCCAGCATCCAAGAGAGTTTGAAATACACCCCGCGGGTGGAATTGTGCAAATTTAACAAAAGTCTGTCAAGACCGATAAACAGGGAAAATAAAGGCAACAGCCTATAGAGCAGCAGAGGGTTCCGGCTGGACGGTGGAGTCGGCGACGCCGATTAGAGCAGCAGAGGGTTCCGGCTGGATGGTGGAGTCGGCGGCGCCGGTTGGAGCAGCGGACGGCTGGACGGCAGAGTCGGCAGCGCTGGTTGGTGGAGCGAACGGCTGGTCGGTCTCCGTCTGGTCACCTCCAGCAGCAGTCGACGTGCTTGAGCGCGGATCGTTGCTCGAGGTGCGGTCAGGTTGAGCCTGGTTGTCGCGTCCTCCTCACTTTCCTCGTCCTCCGCCTCCTCCCCTTCGTCGCTCAAATCAATCACCTCGGCCGAGTCCTCGCTGTCCTCCAGATTCAGCCTGAACCACTCCAGCGGCACCTCGGCACCGTCGTCAACTAGCTCCGGGACGAAGACGCTGGTGTCGGTGTAGTCGGCGATCGCCGCCGCCCGCTTGACAAGCTCGTCCTCCACCGCCAACAGCTCCTCCTGCGCCTCCAGCCGAAACATGGTCAGCTGGGGTAGATCTAGCCCAAGATACCACGCCTTGACGAATTCCAGAGCCTGGCACGCTCCAGCCCGTGCCGAGGAGCCTTTCCAGGCTTCTAGGCGACCGGCCGCCACCTCCAGATAGTCGGCAGTCCGACTGGGAGTGCGCGGAGTCGGCACACCTGGCCAGAGGGCGGAGATCACCTGGGCCCCGACGCATTGAAGATGGCACAACATCTGGTCAGCCGGCCGAAGGCGGGCCTGGATGCTGAGAAGCTGCTCGTTAACGGTCCAGGGAGCGTCGGAGGCAATATGCACTCCTTCTGCCCTCCGCTCCTGGCGATAAGCCTCAATGGCCTAGTTCGCGGCGATGGAGTGGCCTGGGAAGAAGTCTGTTTGGGTGAAAGGCAAGGAAGTCAGAGGTTAGAAGCCAGCAATCGGCCTGAATAGAGGCCGGCGATTCAAAGAAAGGAAAAAGAAGAAGTTTATCATCGACCATGTCCTCAATGCTACTGAAGTCGACAGTCAGTTGTGCCTCCTTGTTGGCCCAGGCGGAGCGCTCGGTCTCAAACTTAGCGAGGAGGTCGGTCTCCTTCGTCTCCACCTCCTTCTGAGCAGTCTTGACACGCTTCGTCTGCTCTGACAGCTGCGTGACCAGTCGGTCATGCTCCTCGGCCAGCTTGCTACACTCCGCCTCCTTGGCAGGCAGTGCGGTGTTGGCCTCGCCCAACTACTGCTGCAAGGTGGCGTTGGCCTCTGCAAAGAGAGAAGAAGAAAGGACATCAACACTCAACAAGGAAGGGATGCAGTTGCTGGGGAGATCCGTCCCGACTGCTCAGTAGTCGGCCTGAATCTCGGGGACTATAGCCCGCGGGTGCCCTATCACGCCCCCTCAGAGAAAGAATTTATCAATAATCAACAAGAGAAATACAGTTACTAGGAAGATCCGGCACGACTGCTCAACAATCGGCCCAAATCTCGGGGACTACAGCACGTGGGTGCGCCAGCGCGCCCCGCGGAGAAAGAAAGCCAAGACTTACTCCGGCTCTCTGACAAGTGGGTGGTCTGCTTCTCCAGCTCCCGGACTCCGGAGTTGAAGGTGGCCGCGTGAAGGTTGTGGTAATCCTGCAATAGGGATGTTAGATGGAGTTAGCATTTGATGCTCGCAAGTTAAAGTTCCGGACCGCCTGCTTAGCAGCCGGCCCGAAACTTGGGGACTATACCCAGTGGGTGCGCTGGCGCGCCCCCACCAAGAAATAAAAGGATCAAAAAACAAAGGAGTGAGAAGCATACCCAGATGGCTGCTCGCGAGTCCAAGAATGCCTCGTTGCACCGCTTGAGGGCGTCGGCTTCAGCCTGGAGCTTGGCCTGGATGTCGAGGGACGCCTGGTTCAAGGCTCCCGTCCCTCCTCCGCGCACCCAGCCGGAGGGCACGGCGCTGGTCGCCTCAATGTCCGGGACCGATGAGCTCACGGCGCCAGCCTCCAATGGTCACGGTGTCGAGACTGCCTTCGCCACCTCGTTCCCGGCTGACGGCGCCGGCGGGGCGGCCGGCCGCCTGTCTTGCGCTCTGCTAGTCGGCGGTGGCGGAGGCACGACAACGTCCGGCATGGCAGCGACGCAGCCCTCCCTGTCCATGGTCGGCTGCTTGTTGCCGGCTCCCCCAGTCGTCGCTGTGAACTCTGGCAGAGGTGGCGCGGAATTGAGGGGAGCCACAAGCAGCGGCTCCTGACAACGTGCGGCCTCCGCGAGCCGCGCCTTCACCGCGGCATCAGCTTCCGCCTCCGCCAGCTTCTTCAGCGCGGATGCCTCCGCCTTGTCAGCCTCCACCTTCTCCAGGCGGGCGGCTTCCTGCTCCTCGTGCACCTCCCGTGCATTTCACTCCTGCGCCTCCCGGAGGTCGGCGGCCGGATCGATTCGCCGGGTGGTGGAGGAGGTCTCCGCCAACCTGATGACAGAGGCGGTGGCTGACTTTTTGAGAGTGAGCTAGGCCCTGAGATAAGAAAGAAGGGCAAAGAAATTTTTAGGCCAGATCGGCAAGAAAGGGAAAAGTGTAAGAGAAATACTTACGCCGACACCATGGGCGGCGCCTTCGGTTGCCTCTGGAACTTGACCACCTTCGCCACGGCCTCCTTCCACCGGGTCGCGGCGGCCGGGTTCTTGGGCTTCTTCGACACGTTGCCGATCAGGGCAGCGCCCTGTTTCTTCTTGCGCTTGCCGCCTCGGGCTGACGGCTCGGCGGAGGAGCCGGCGCCTGTGTTAACAGTGCCCCGGGTGTCAGGACCCCGACTCAATGCCACATCGATCTAGCATGTAACACCTCATATCACTTTGCGGCCTCACGCACGGTATTCCCACGGGTGTCGCCTTACCTTTGCCCGGGACCGTTTGCGCCTTTTGGCACACGTATATGACAGTGTCGCTAGCATCCATATGATAAGGAGCCCGGGCTGACATGGCTAGTCGTAAACCCAAAGTGGCACAAACTTACAGGGACAGGCATCCATGACCCAGCATCGAACGTGTCGGTCATCAGCGAGTGAACCCAGGCTGTAGCACTGGGCTAGCAGGACTCCGGTGAACCGGGCTGTAGCAGGCTAACAGGACTCCGGTATTCATCGCGTGACATTTCCCCGAAGGGACAGACACAGGAACGAAGAAGGACACATGCCGGCCAGCCTAAGTGTTCCGGAGCAGTAGCAAGCTACCATGGCTCAGTGGAAACACTAGGAGACATTTCCCGGTAAGAGAGGCTACTAAAGATAAACAACTAGATGGTCAGATCCCACACATACCAAGCATTTCAATAACATACACACAATATGCTCGATATGTGCAATACAACATGGCATCACAAAATGACTCTACGACTCAAGTAGTTTATTCAATAGGCTCCGAGGAGCGAGATATTACAAACATGGGTCTCATGACCCAACACTCAGAGCATACAAGTCAAAACACAAGCGGAAGCTATCATGTCTGAGTACAGACGTCTATAAATGAAAAAGGCTGAAAAGCCTGACTATCTATCAGATCCTGCCGAGGGCACAAGATCGTAGCTGAGGTATCAAGCTAAACGTCGAAGTCCAAGCGGAACTACTAGTGAGACTGAAGTCTCTCTGCAAAACATAAAATAGGCAAACGTGAGTACAAATGTACCCAGCAAGACTTACATCAGATCTATCTACACATGCATCATTATCAACAAAGGGGATGGTGGAGTTTGACTGCAGCAGGCCAGCTTTGACTCGGTGGCTATCCTGAACTACGACTGCAAGTAACTCTCTTGAGGTGGCGCACACGAGTCCACATATTCACCATATCAATACACCACTATGGATCCGCTCCCATCTCCCTACGAGAACGCCATCCATAGCACTCACGCTTATCTTGCGTATTTTAGAGTATCCACTTTCACTTGTCTATGAACTGATATAAGCAACCCAGAAGTCCTTTTCCGTGGACACGGCTATTCGAATAGATGATATTAACCCTGCAGGGGTGTACTTCTTCATACATGTTTCCACCACTTAGCGTCTGCACACGACATGTGCTCGGCAGACTTCAAGCGAAAGCCGACGTGGGTGTAGACCACGACCTACCTAAACACTCAAGTCTCTAGTCCAGGTTTATCGCCTATTCGGGTTCCATCCATGAGGAGATCCGGCCGGAGTTTCGCTCACAGCCCCAAACGATGTGAACAGGGTTCCGTGACACCAAACGGGCGCCCGGTATACCCGGCCACGTGCCTACCGCATCATAGCCCACCCCTACGGTCAGCGCTGTCCACGGCCTCCAGCATACTACAAACACCAGAAACTACTTGCAACTCCTGGACAGAGGACGAGGGTGAATAAGAAGTCGAGCGGGGTCATATTTCAGGGCCCAATGTATGGTAGTAGCTGAATCATGGATCACAAACACAGAACTCAGTTCCTAAGGACGGCTTCAATGAGACAACCCACCATGTACTCCTACATGGCCTCTCACCGACACCTTTTACCAAATCGTGTTCACACACTTAGCTCACACACAGTAGGACATGTTCACACACCTCTGATTCATCCCGGATAAATCAGACCTGACACAACTCTAAGCAGTAGCAGGCATGACAAACAAGCAAGAATGAGTAGGCACAACAGGGCTCAAACAACTCCTACTCATACTAGTGGGTTTCATCTATTTACTGTGGAATGACAGGTCATGCAAAGGATAAAGGGGTTCAGCTACCGCGGCAAGTAACAGATGAATCATTGTTGTCCTAATGCAGTAAAAGAGAGCAGGAGCGAGAGAGTAGGATTGTATCGGAATGAACAAGGGGGTTTTGCTTGCCTGGCACTTCTGAAGATAACATTGAGTCTTCATCAGTGTCAACGATCACAACATCGGAACATCGTCTACCGGGAGGGAACAGATACCGGCAACAAAGAAGAAATACAATCAATGCAATGCACAATATGATGCATGCTCATGACATGGCAATATGAATGTGTTTTGAGCTAATGCAACTAGCAACAGATTAAATGAAGTTGGTTTGAATACAAGATTCAAATTCAAACTCCATATGTGATTATTCAAATGCCATTAATTAATTTGTGCTAAACAGCAGTTATAAGTTGTTCTAACATGCATGAAAATGGTACAGATGGATTCCTTGAATTTTTCTGATAATTTTTCATATATAAATTATTTAATTTGGAGTTACGGTTGAATTTCTATGATTTATTGAAGTTTAGGGCATATTCTGAAAATAAATAAATCATTTCTGACTTATTTAAAATCCCAGAAGCATATACTGCGTCAGCATGACGCCGGGGTGACGTCAGCAGGTCAAAGGCGTCGACCAGGTCAAACCTGACCAGTGGGACCCACTGGTCAGTGACCCAGTCAACTAACCAAGTTAGTTAGCCCTAACTAACTGGATTGGGCCCACTGGTCAGTGACTAACCTAAATATGATTAGCCCTAACTAACTTAGTTAGCCGGGCGGGGCCCGCATGTCAGTGGCTCACCTAATTAACTAAGTTAATTAACACTAACTAACCTAACACTAATTAGGCAGGCGCCTGGGCCCACACATCAAGGTCTCGAGATCAACAATTAACATACGGAAGTAATAGGATCTGAAACGAGGCTTAATTCCAACAATTCTATAAGTCTACGGATTAGTAACACGTGATCCTGATGGAAAGAAGAGATAACCTAGTTCTTAATCCCCATAGAAGAGAAGATGATGACTCAGATCAGAAGGCCATGAGGTATAAGGAGTAAAAAGAGCCTTACGTTCCATCCCACAATCAATTCCCTTATATAACCAAAGAATTTCTAGACTCAACTTCGACCAGTTTGGCTTGGTAATCCTACAGGTAGTCAAGCTCTGATACCAACGCTGTCAGGACCCCGACTCAATGCCACATCGATCTAGCATGTAACACCTCATATCACTTTGCGGCCTCACGCACGGTATTCCCACGGGTGTCGCCTTACCTTTGCCCGGGACCGTTTGCGCCTTTTGGCACACGTATATGACAGTGTCGCTAGCATCCATATGATAAGGAGCCCGGGCTGACATGGCTAGTCGTAAACCCAAAGTGGCACAGACTTACAGGGACAGGCATCCATGACCCAGCATCGAACGTGTCGGTCATCAGCGAGTGAATCCAGGCTGTAGCACTGGGCTAGCAGGACTCCGGTGAACCGGGCTATAGCAGGCTAACAGGACTCCGGTATTCATCGCGTGACATTTCCCCGAAGGGACAGACACAGGAACGAAGAAGGACACATGCCGGCCAGCCTAAGTGTTCCGGAGCAGTAGCAAGCTACCATGGCTCAGTGGAAACACTAGGAGACATTTCCCGGTAAGAGAGGCTACTAAAGATAAACAACTAGATGGTCAGATCCCACACATACCAAGCATTTCAATAACATACACACAATATGCTCGATATGTGCAATACAACATGGCATCACAAAATGACTCTACGACTCAAGTAGTTTATTCAATAGGCTCCGAGGAGTGAGATATTACAAACATGGGTCTCATGACCCAACACTCAGAGCATACAAGTCAAAGCACAAGCGGAAGCTATCATGTCTGAGTACAGACAACTATAAATGAAAAAGGCTGAGAAGCCTGACTATCTATCAGATCCTGCCGAGGGCACAAGATCGTAGCTGAGGTATCAAGCTAAACGTCGAAGTCCACGTGAAACTACTAGCGAGACCGAAGTCTCTCTGCAAAAACATAAAATAGGCAAACGTGAGTACAAATGTACCCAGCAAGACTTACATCAGAACTATCTACATATGCATCATTATCAACAAAGGGATGGTGGGGTTTAACTGCAGCAAGCCAGCTTTGACTCGGTGGCTATCCTGAACTACGACTGCGAGTAACTTTTTGAGGTGGCGCACACGAGTCCACATATTCACCATATCAATACACCACCATGGAACCGCTCCCGTCTCCCTACGAGAACGCCATCCATAGCACTCACGCTTATCTTGCGTATTTTAGAGTATCCACTTTCACTTGTCTATGAACTGATATAAGCAACCCAGAAGTCCTTTTCCGCGGACACGGCTATTCGAATAGATCATATTAACCCTGCAGGGGTGTACTTCTTCACACACGCTCTCACCACTTACCGCCGTTTACATGACATGTACTCGGCAACCTTCAAGCGGAAGCCCAACGTGGGTGTCGGCCACGGCCTACCTAAACACTCAAGTCTCTAGTCCAGGTTTATCGCCTATTCGGGTTCCATCCATGAGGAGATCCGGCCGGAGTTTCGCTCACAGCCCCAAACGATGTGTACAGGGTTCCGTGACACCAAACGGGCGCCCGGTTTACCCGGCCACGTGCCTACCGCATCACAGCCCACCCCTACGGTCAGCGCTGCGCACGGCCTCCAGCATACTACAAACACCAGAAACTACTTGCAACTCCTAGACAGAGGACAAGGGTGGTCAAGAAGCCGAGAGGGTCCATTGGTTTCGGGCCCAATGCCTGGTAGTAGCTGAATCATGGATCACAAACACAGAACTCAGTTCCTGAGGACGGCTGCAATGAGACAACCCACCATGTACTCCTACATGGCCTCTCACCACTACCTTTACCAAAACGTGTTCACACACTTAGCTCACACATAGTAGGACATGTTCACACGCCTCTGATTCATCCCCGATGAATCAGACCTAACTCAACTCTAAGCAGTAGCAGGCATGACAAACAAACATGAATGAGTGGGCACAACAGGGCTCAAACAACTCCTACTCATGCTAGTGGGTTTCATCTATTTACTGTGGAATGACAGGTCATGCAAAGGATAAAGGGGTTCAGCTACCGCAGCAAGTAACAGATGAATCGATGTTGTCCTAATGCAGTAAAAGAGAGCAGGAGCGAGAGAGTGGGATTTTATCGGAATGAACAAGGGGGGTTTTGCTTGCCTGGCACTTCTGAAGATAACATTGAGTCTTCATCAGTGTCAACGATCACATCGTCGGTACACGTCTATCGAGAGGGGACAAATACCGGCAACAAAGAAGAAATACAATCAATGCAATGCACAATATGATGCATGCTCATGACATGGCAACATGAATGTGTTTTGAGCTAATGCAACTAGCAACAGATTAAATGAAGTTGGTTTGAATACAAGATTCAAATTCAAACTCCATATGTGATTATTTAAATGTCATTCACTTCATTTGCTCTAAACAGTAGTGATAAGTTGTTCTAACATGCATGAAAATGATACAGATGGATTCCTTGAATTTTTCTGATAATTTTTCATATATAAATTATTTAATTTGGAGTTACGGTTAATTTTCTATGAATTTTGGAAGTTTTAGGCATTTTCTGAAATTTCCTGAATATTTAGAATTAAAATAATTCCAGAAAATGAATTATGGCGTCAGCATGACCTCATACTGACCTCAGCAGGTCAACGGGCGGTCCAGGTCAAACCTGACGTGTGGGGTCCACACGTCAGTGACACAGGGGCTAATCCCGCGTTGACCCGGGCTTTGACCCGCTACGGGGCCCACTGTCAGCGTCACGGGGTTAGTTTAACAGGGTCATTAGTGCTAATGACAGCGCCACGTCACTGGCCACCGGAGTTCGGCCGGCGGCGACCCGAAACGCGGCGGAAGTTCACCGGGGTTGCGCAACGGGCGGCGGCTGGACGCGCGAAGGGCACCAGAAGGTAGCCCGTGCCCGTGCACATCTAGGGGGGCCAACGGAAGGTGCGGGGGTGGCCGGGGTTCGCCGGAATGGAGCCCGAAGCGGCGCCGAAGTTCGGGCCTCGGCGAAAACGGCATTGTGGAGCACGGGCGAGTGAGGTAAAGCATTGCGCAGCCTCCTGGAGTCACCACGAGCTCGGTGAGATGCACGGGCGCGACCCGTTCGAGCTCAGGCCACGGCGGCGACATGGTCAGCGGCGGCCGGAGTTCAGCCGCGACGGGCTATGGCCTAGAGCTCGCAAACGCGAGGGGAGAGAGAGGGGTTCTGCACGGAGGCTCACCGCGGAGCTGTAGGGAGGGTCAGTGGGCTCGGGGGCGCGCCGGAGTGGCCGAATTCGACGGAGACGGCACCGGGGCCGAAGCTCGGAGATGATGACGATGGCGGCTGCTCGGGGCCCTTCCGGTCACGTGGCTCGGTGAGGGGGTTGGCGACGAGGTGCAGGAGCTCGGGAGCACGTCGGAGAGGGGAGGGGGTGGCCGTGGTCATGGCTACGGCGAGCGGCGCTCCCAGGTGCGTTCGGTGACGAGAGGGAGGGAGAACAGAGGAGAGATACAAGGGAGAGGGAGAGAGCGAGGGGGTCCAGGGGGGTCGGGGCGGCGCCGAGGAGATGACGCGCGGCGTCGCGGTGGCCAGGCGATGCAGACGAGCAGGGTGGTGGCGTGGCGAGCTCGGGCGCGCGCGCCGTGTCCCTCCTCTGCCTACTGGCGCGAGGAGGAAGGCGACAGGGAAGGGAGGCGGCGGTGGGCTGGGCCAGCGGGAGGAGCTGGCCAGCTGGGCCGGCTACAGGTAAGTGGCCCAGGTAGGCTTCTATTCTTTTTATTTTTTTCTCTCTGTTTTGTTTTAATTCTGTTTTCTATTTTGCAGGTTTGTTTTGAATTTGGTTTTGAAACCAATTCAATTTATTTTGCTTCTGACAATATTTTTAGGAGCTAAAAAAAGAATTAAAACAATGCTCCACAAAAATATTTCAGAATTATTGGACCTATATTTATTTAACAGTAGATATAAGTCCAATTCAAATAGCTATTGATTTAATTCAAATACCCAAAATAAATGTTTCTGAGATACCGAAAATATTGGTTTGGATTTTACCTCTTGCCAATATTTCCAGAGGATAACAAGAACATTTTCTTGGACTTATTTGAAGCAATTTTTATCTTGATCATTTTTTTAAAGGATTCTGAGGCTTTGAAAATTCCTCAATTCAAATTTCATTTGAATTTAAACATGATGCAGCAAGAGGTCTAGCCTAGTGCATTACCAGAAGCTAGGGATGTGACAACTCACCCCCACTAAACAAGAATCTCGTCTCGAGATTCAAGCGTAGGGTAAGGTGAAGGGGAAACGCAACTAGTATAATCTTCACGATCCAGGGTGCACTTCAGTTGAACGTTGATTTGAACACCATCTTTGTCTTGTCGTCTTGCTCTGAGAAATCCTGTCAACATGACAGGGGGGGGGAAAGAAGGAGACTCTAGAAGGGTCGATCTCCTCGAAGATCGAACAACTCAAGATTAACTTACGGAATGAGACATAGAACCATCTTTCGGGTTGAGACACGAGATACACATCAATAGGGGTGGAAGAAACGGATGACGAAGGTTCACTAGGTAGACAACAATTCCACACCTAAGAAGGTGGTAAACGATTGTCAACGTAGCGAGGAGTTGAGTTGCCATGATACCACGACGAAACATCCTGGGGGAGGGTGATTCGTAGATTATTATCTTAAGTGGCAAAAAGAATTACTTTTGATTCAGAGATCATTGGAACTCTTCATACCAGCCTAAGGCAATTCACAACGATCGTTTGGAGGGGGTCGGTAGAATGGCATACTCGGACTTGGATGATGTGGATTACCTTGTTGAATACAACGTAATGGATGAATTTGCTTTCCACCGGAAATGGAAGAGACCCATGGTAGAATGGCACATTGGTGGTGCAAGCTGGGAACAAAATGCAAATGCTGGGAATGATTCTGGTAACTGGGGAAAAACCCAACAATAGAGAGTGAATTCACTGTTTGAAAAGATCATAGCATTGCCGAGGAAACTGAGAGGAATCCCAGTTAGTGCCGATGATAACACCTAGCGCTTGTGCGTGCTCTCAAGAACTTGAGCATTTCCACATTCATCAAGGTTTTACCAACATCCGTGTCAAGGGTCCGGTAAACACAACTTACTACCATGATGAATGGTGATGGAGGATGCAGATGCAAAGGAAGATAACACCTTCTCAGATTTCACCTTAGCGAAGCCAAGGAACAAAATCTGGATGATCGACCGAGAGACATTTAGCACTCCGCTTCTAATGTTCTCCTTGATGTGCTAGTGTAACCCATTCATAGATATGGTTTGATATCTAGAACATCAAGTAAAAAGGTCAGACTTCGGAACACAGAAATCCATAGGGGCAACTAGGGAGTAAATCCTACGAAATCCCTATGGGGAGGTGGCCAACTTCTTCAATCAAGATACTACAATAATAGGTCTTCCGGTTGGGTGTGTTGGCCACGACATCCACCTTACCGGTTATCGAGGGGCCAATATTATAGTTCTTGGGAAATGTTCCAACCATCAAGTCTGCCTGAGATTCAGATCTGGTTGGTGTCAGGATATTCTAGACTCATCGAGTCTTAGGAAGAAAAATGAAAGTTTGCAACACAAATCGACGAGATGACGTTGCGGGATTCTCGGGAGATGAACTACGATAGCAAGCTCCAAAACATGAGCTGGTTTTGCTACAAACATGTGAACACGTTGTCCCAGACAAGCATGACCACGTGG
Source organism: Triticum aestivum (assembly GCF_018294505.1). NCBI lineage: Eukaryota > Viridiplantae > Streptophyta > Magnoliopsida > Poales > Poaceae > Triticum > Triticum aestivum. Next base: position 230,749,008 of record NC_057801.1, read on the forward strand.
TAGTCTTATAATAAAACACTACCGAGTTCAGGAGGGGGAACCATCAACGAGGGTATCGAAGTTCTTTCATAAGTCCGGATTAGCTCTTATGAAGGAACTCCTTCTCCTTGAACAAATCAATCAGTGGCTTGGTGTGCTAGGGATACATATAGATTGAAGGTTGCAAGTCTTCAAACCACAGCATTCTTCACACGTGTGCATGACTGATTTGGAATGATTCCAAAGAAAGCAACATTGACTTTCTCGAATCCACGGCGGCAACTTGCATCAGATGCACATGAATTAAAGAAAGTCACTACCTTCATCCAAACATATACTTCATGAGCTAGCATGAAGAAAATGCTTTCAAAGTTTCCAACACTAGCTTAATGTCCAACAAAATCATGGAGGAGATAAGGATGTTGTCAATGGGCTCAACAACAATTCATCTAGGTTTCCTTTTAAAAGGAATTCCATAGTTAAGTGAACACGGTGATAGCATTGGTCAGACCAAAGATGTAATGGTGCATGCTCGGGGGATCAACCACGAATAAGACAACATTACGAGCATCGTTGGTACTGATTTGATTTGACGATAGCCCACACTCAAATCAAAGGATTGATAAGACAATAGGTCCAGCAACTGATCACAAGGACCAATCGATGAAGATATCATCTTTCTTCAACACACACTACACAAGAATATCCCTTTGGAACGAACTAAGTCAGGCAAGCTTTTATCTTCCAACTCTCCAAGTTGTTGTCTAGCTTAACCAACTAGCTCAGGGATATCTAACACCGATTCTTGGAGAGAAGGTGGTTCACAAGAAACCAACTTGATCACGAGCTCAACATAACAGTCAGGGAACAACCTGGTAATACTTCCGAGAAGATATTCGGAAAATCACGAACCACCGGTATGTTACTAAGATCGAGAACAATCTTGCTTTTCAGGGCAAGATGATATGATCAAATGAGTGAGGACTTGACAAGATCCTAACTCATCAATCGAAGGGTGCACCGAAATAAGGACTAGGTAGCACGATCAGTCTTAGAAGGATGATTCGAAAACCAACATACTAAGAATGAAATTATTATCCTTTAACTACCAAGCAACAGAGTTGCTAGCAGTATTGATTTCACACATCACAATTCATTTGTCGGTATTCCGGTTGCATCAACACGAGGGCCGAGGAATGAACAGTGATGGCAAGAAGTATCACTGTACCAAGAGTTCATGGGATGGTGTGCAATTCCTATAACAATCTCGATATAAAATATGTAATACTCCAAGGTAGAGCAGAACCAAAAGCTGGATTGGCATTTGATCTGCGGAATACAACTACTTTGACCCAATCCTAGATATGGAAGAGGTACTGGAGTTTGTTTCTCCTAGTCATTCCGGAATAGAATGGCTTGACAGACCACAAGAGTCATAGGCATCAATGAACGAACGCACGCATACTCTTGACTATCAATTGATAGATGAGGGTCAGAATGCAACTAAAGAGAACAACTCAAAGGAACATATAACTTTCTGAGTTGTGGATGCATAGATTAGTATGTCGAACCAAGTTCAACATATTTCTTCCGGATAACCCATGCAGAAAGGTAGAACTGGCAGAGTCACGATTTATGAATGGAGAACTCCTCAAGAGTACTCTAATTGTGATTTTTTTTGATCCAATAAACATCTACCATAAGTAGTTCATGGTATTTGGAAGAAGAAGATACCACGGACTTCAAGGACTATCGCAAAGGTTACTAATATCCTAAAGGCACTAGCAATTACTATCAACATGAAGTAGGTAGAGTGAATCTCGGGTTCAGAACCCAGGAGTAGAATACCTACTACTAAGTAGCATCACGGGATGCTTCCGAGAATAAAGGCCAGAATCTTCACACTAGGACACAAATCATGGCTAGACCACTAGATGATCCCCTAAGCACTTAGGGTCATAATAATAATTCCAACATATATGTCGAGGCAATAATTACCTCAACACACCGATTAGTGTGGTTAATCTGGCCCATGGGAACATCGGAAACAGAAGGAAGGGATTTGCAAATGCATCGGACTATTTAGAAACCTGGGATGACTCGGACAGCATAACGGCTATAATTGCTCAAAAAGATTTGAGACAATCACAAAAATGGTGGCATAACCACTCAGAAGCACAATATCAAGGTTCCGAGATTAACAATTAACATACGGAAGTAGTAGGAACTGAACTGAGACTTAAATCCAACAATCTTATAAGTCTACTGATTAGTAACACGTGATCCTAATAGAAAGAAGAGATAGCCTAGTTCTTAATCCCCGTAGAAGAGAAGATGATGACTCAGATCAGAAGGCATAAGGTGTAAGGAGTAAAAGAGCCTTACGTTCCATCCCACAATCAATTCCCTTATATAACTAAAGAATTTCTAGACTCAACTTCGACCAGTTTGGCTTGGTAATCCTACAGGCAGTCAAGCTCTGATACCAACGCTGTCAGGACCCCGACTCAATGCCACATCGATCTAGCATGTAACACCTCATATCACTTTGCAGCCTCATGCACGGTATTCCCACGGGTGTCGCCTTACCTTTGCCCAGGACCGTTTGCGCCTTTTGGCACACGTATATGACAGTGTCGCTAGCATCCATATGATAAGGAGCCCGGGCTGACATGGCTAGTCGTAAACCCAAAGTGGCACAAACTTACAGGGACAGGCATCCATGACCCAGCATCAAACGTGTCGGTCATCAGCGAGTGAACCCAGGCTGTAGCACTGGGCTAGCAGGACTCCGGTGAACCGGGCTGTAGCAGGCTAACAGGACTCCGGTATTCATCGCGTGACATTTCCCCGAAGGGACAGACACAGGAACGAAGAAGGACACATGCCGGCCAGCCTAAGTGTTCCGGAGCAGTAGCAAGCTACCATGGCTCAGTGGAAACACTAGGAGACATTTCCCGGTAAGAGAGGCTACTAAAGATAAACAACTAGATGGTCAGATCCCACACATACCAAGCATTTCAATAACATACACACAATATGCTCGATATGTGCAATACAACATGGCATCACAAAATGACTCTACGACTCAAGTAGTTTATTCAATAGGCTCCGAGGAGCGAGATATTACAAACATGGGTCTCATGACCCAACACTCAGAGCATACAAGTCAAAGCACAAGCGGAAGCTATCATGTCTGAGTATAGACAACTATAAATGAAAAAGGCTGAGAAGCCTGACTATCTATCAGATCCTGCCGAGGGCACAAGATCGTAGCTGAGGTATCAAGCTAAACGTCGAAGTCCACGTGAAACTACTAGCGAGACCGAAGTCTCTCTGCAAAAACATAAAATAGGCAAACGTGAGTACAAATGTACCCAGCAAGACTTACATCAGAACTATCTACATATGCATCATTATCAACAAAGGGGTGGTGGGGTTTAACTGCAGCAAGCCAGCTTTGACTCGGTGGCTATCCTAAACTACGACTGCAAGTAATTCTTTTGAGGTGGCGCACACGAGTCCACATATTCACCATATCAATACACCACTATGGATCCGCTCCCGTCTCCCTACGAGAACGCCATCCATAGCACTCACGCTTATCTTGCGTATTTTAGAGTATCCACTTTCACTTGTCTATGAACTGATATAAGCAACCCAGAAGTCCTTTTCCGTGGACACGGCTATTCGAATAGATGATATTAACCCTGCAGGGGTGTACTTCTTCATACATGTTTCCACCACTTAGCGTCTGCACACGACATGTGCTCGGCAGACTTCAAGCGAAAGCCGACGTGGGTGTAGACCACGACCTACCTAAACACCTAAGTCTCTAGTCCAGGTTTATCGCCTATTCGGGTTCCATCCATGAGGAGATCCGGCCGGAGTTTCGCTCACAGCCCCAAACGATGTGAACAGGGTTCCGTGACACCAAACGGGTGCCCGGTATACCCGGCCACGTGCCTACCGCATCACAGCCCACCCCTACGGTCAGCGCTGTCCACGGCCTCCAGCATACTACAAACACCAGAAACTACTTGCAACTCCTGGACAGAGGACAAGGGTGAATAAGAAGTCGAGCGGGGTCATATTTCAGGGCCCAATGTATGGTAGTAGCTGAATCATGGATCACAAACACAGAACTCAGTTCCTGAGGACGGCTACAATGAGACAACCCACCATGTACTCCTACATGGCCTCTCACCGCTACCTTTACCAAATCGTGTTCACACACTTAGCTCACACACAGTAGGACATGTTCACACACCTCTGATTCATCCCCGATGAATCAGACCTGACTCGACTCTAAGCAATAGCAGGCATGACAAACAAGCATGAATGAGTAGGCACAACAGGGCTCAAACAACTCCTACTCATGCTAGTGGGTTTCATCTATTTACTGTGGCAATGACAGGTCATGCAGAGGATAAAGGGGTTCAACTACCGCAGCATGTAACAGATGATTCGGTGTTGTCCTAATGCAGTAAAAAGAGAGCAGGAGCGAGAGAGTGGGATTTTATCGGAATGAACAAGGGGGTTTTGCTTGCCTGGCACTTCTGAAGATAACATTGAGTCTTCGTCAGTGTCAACGATCGCATCATCGGTGTCACGTCTATCGAGAGGGGACAATTACCGGCAAATACAGAAAAGACACGATCAATGCAATGCACAATATGATGCATGCTATGACATGGCAATATGAATGTGTTTTGGGCTAATGCACCTAAAACCAGATTAAATGAAGTTGGTTTGAATCCAAAATTCAAATTCAAACTCCATATGGGGTTATTTAAATGTCATTCACTTCATTTGTCCTAAACAGTAGTGATAAGTTGTTCTAACATGCATGAAAATGGTACAGATGGATTCCTTGAATTTTTCTGATAATTTTTCATATATAATTTATTTAATTTGGAGTTACGGTTAATTTTCTATGATTTTTAGAAGTTTTAGGCATTTTCTGGAATTTCCTGAATATTTAGAATTAAAATAATTCCAGAAAATGAATTATGGCGTCAGCATGACCTCATGCTGACCTCAGCAGGTCAACGGGCGGTCCAGGTCAAACCTGACGTGTGGGGTCCACACGTCAGTGACACAGGGGCTAATCCCGCGTTGACCCGGGCTTTGACCCACTACGGGGCCCACTGTCAGTGGCTGTGGGGGGGTGTTTAGAGCGTCATTAGTGCTAATTAGGCGTGCCACGTCGGCAGTCGCCGGAGTGTCGCCGGCGACGACCACGGCCGACAGCGGAGGTGCGCCGTGCGCTCGCTACGGAGCACCATTTGACGTGCGGTTTGCTCCTACGGGTTCCTGGGAGGAAGGCGCATCTAAAGAGGTAAGTGACAGCAGCTGGGGTGGCCGGAGCTGCCGGCGGCGAGCTCCTTTGCGGCTGCCGGAGTTCGGGCAATCTCGGGGTCGGGGTTAGGAAGCACGGCAGGAGGAGCTGGGGCGTGCTACGGACTCCTGAGATCACGATGAGCACGTCAGTGGGCTCGGATACGAGCTGGGGTGGAAGAATGGACTGACTCAGATCAGAATGTCATAAGGTATAAGGAGTAAAAAAAGAGCCTTACGTTCCAACCCACAAACAATTCCCCTACATATAACTAAAGAATTTCTAGACTCAACATCGACCAGTTTGGCTTGGAGAACCTACAGGCAGTCCGGCTCTGATGCCAACGCTGTCAGGACCCCGACTCGATGTCACATCGATCTAGCTGGTAACACCTCATATCACTTTGCGGCCTCACGCACGGTATCCCCACGGGTGTCGTCTTACCTTTTCCCGGGACCGTTTGCGCCTTTTGGCTCACGTATATGATAGTGTCGCTAGCATCCATATGATAAAGAGCCCGGGCTGACATGACTAGTCGTAAACCCAAAGTGGCACAGACTTACAGGGACAGGCATCCATGACCCAGCTTCGAACGTGTCGGTCATCAGCAAGTGGGTCCGGGCTATAGCACTGGGCTAGCAGGACTCCGGTAAACCGGGCTGTAGCGGGCTAACAGGACTCCGGTACTCAATGCGTGACATTTCCCCGAAGGGACAGACACAGGAACGAAGAAGGACACATGCCGGCCAGCCTAAGTGTTCCAGAGCAGTAGCAAGCTACCATGGCTCAGCGGTAACACTAGGAGACATTTCCCGGTAAGAGAGGCTACTAAAGATAAACAACTAGATGGTCAGATCCCACACATACCAAGCATTTCAATAACATACACACAATATGCTCGATATGTGCAATACAACATGGCATCACAAAATGACTCTACGACTCAAGTAGTTTATTCAATAGGCTCCGAGGAGCGAGATATTACAAACATGGGTCTCATGACCCAACACTCAGAGCATACAAGTCAAAGCACAAGCGGAAGCTATCATGTCTGAGTACAGACAACTATAAATGAAAAAGGCTGAGAAGCCTGACTATCTATCAGATCCTGCCGAGGGCACAAGATCGTAGCTGAGGTATCAAGCTAAACGTCGAAGTCCACGTGAAACTACTAGCGAGACCGAAGTCTCTCTGCAAAAACATAAAATAGGCAAACGTGAGTACAAATGTACCCAGCAAGACTTACATCAGAACTATCTACATATGCATCATTATAAACAAAGGGATGGTGGGGTTTAACTGCAGCAAGCCAGCTTTGACTCGGTGGCTATCCTGAACTACGACTGCGAGTAACTTTTTGAGGTGGCGCACACGAGTCCACATATTCACCATATCAATACACCACCATGGAACCGCTCCCGTCTCCCTACGAGAACGCCATCCATAGCACTCACGCTTATCTTGCGTATTTTAGAGTATCCACTTTCACTTGTCTATGAACTGATATAAGCAACCCAGAAGTCCTTTTCCGCGGACACGGCTATTCGAATAGATCATATTAACCCTGCAGGGGTGTACTTCTTCACACACGCTCTCACCACTTACCGCCGTTTACACGACATGTACTCGGCAACCTTCAAGCGGAAGCCCAACGTGGGTGTCGGCCACGGCCTACCTAAACACTCAAGTCTCTAGTCCAGGTTTATCGCCTATTCGGGTTCCATCCATGAGGAGATCCGGCCGGAGTTTCGCTCACAGCCCCAAACGATGTGTACAGGGTTCCGTGACACCAAACGGGCGCCCGGTTTACCCGGCCACGTGCCTACCGCATCACAGCCCACCCCTACGGTCAGCGCTGCGCACGGCCTCCAGCATACTACAAACACCAGAAACTACTTGCAACTCCTGGATAGAGGACAAGGGTGGTCAAGAAGCCGAGAGGGTCCATTGGTTTCGGGCCCAATGCGTGGTAGTAGCTGAATCATAGATCACAAACACAGAACTCAGTTCCTGAGGACGGCTGCAATGAGACAACCCACCATGTACTCCTACATGGCCTCTCACCGCTACCTTTACCAAAACGTGTTCACACACTTAGCTCACACATAGTAGGACATGTTCACACGCCTCTGATTCATCCCCGATGAATCAGACCTGACTCAACTCTAAGCAGTAGCAGGCATGACAAACAAACATGAATGAGTGGGCACAACAGGGCTCAAACAACTCCTACTCATGCTAGTGGGTTTCATCTATTTACTGTGGAATGACAGGTCATGCAAAGGATAAAGGGGTTCAGCTACCGCAGCAAGTAATAGATGAATCGATGTTGTCCTAATGTAGTAAAAGAGAGCAGGAGCAAGAGAGTGGGATTTTATCGGAATGAACAAGGGGGTTTTGCTTGCCTGGCACTTCTGAAGATAACATTGAGTCTTCATCAGTGTCAACGATCACATCGTCGGTACACGTCTATCGAGAGGGGACAAATACCGGCAACAAAGAAGAAATACAATCAATGCAATGCACAATATGATGCATGCTCATGACATGGCAATATGAATGTGTTTTGAGCTAATGCAACTAGCAACATATTAAATGAAGTTGGTTTGAATACAAGATTCAAATTCAAACTCCATATGTGATTATTTAAAAGTCATTCACTTCATTTGCTCTAAACAGTAGTGATAAGTTGTTCTAACATGCATGAAAATGGTACAGATGGATTCCTTGAATTTTTCTGATAATTTTTCATATATAAATTATTTAATTTGGAGTTACGGTTAATTTTCTATGAATTTTGGAAGTTTTAGGCATTTTCTGAAATTTCCTGAATATTTAGAATTAAAATAATTCCAGAAAATGAATTATGGCGTCAGCATGACCTCATGCTGACCTCAGCAGGTCAACGGGCGGTCCAGGTCAAACCTGATGTGTGGGGTCCACACGTCAGTGACACAGGGGCTAATCCCGCGTTGACCCGGGCTTTGACCCGCTACGGGGCCCACTGTCAGCATCACGGGGTTAGTTTAACAGGGTCATTAGTGCTAATGACAGCGCCACGTCACTGGCCACCGGAGTTCGGCCGGCGGCGACCCGAAACGCGGCGGAAGTTCACCGGGGTTGCGCTACGGGCGGCGGCTGGACGCGCGAAGGGCACCAGAAGGTAGCCCGTGCCCGTGCACATCTAGGGGGGCCAACGGAAGGTGCGGGGGTGGCCGGGGTTCGCCGGAATGGAGCCCGAAGCGGCGCCGAAGTTCGGGCCTCGGCGAAAACGGCGTTGTGGAGCACGGGCGAGTGAGGTAAAGCATTGCGCAGCCTCCTGGAGTCACCACGAGCTCGGTGAGATGCACGGGCGCGACCCGTTCGAGCTCAGGCCACGGCGGCGACATGGTCAGCGGCGGCCGGAGTTCAGCCGCGACGGGCTATGGCCTAGAGCTCGCAAACGCGAGGGGAGAGAGAGGGGTTCTGCACGGAGGCTCACCGCGGAGCTGTAGGGAGGGTCAGTGGGCTCGGGGGCGCGCCGGAGTGGCCGAATTCGACGGAGATGGCACCGGGGCCGAAGCTCGGAGATGATGACGATGGCGGCTGCTCGGGGCCCTTCCGGTCACGTGGCTCGGTGAGGGGGTTGGCGACGAGGTGCAGGAGCTCGGGAGCACGTCGGAGAGGGGAGGGGGTGGCCGTGGTCATGGCTACGGTGAGCGGCGCTCCCAGGTGCGTTCGGTGACGAGAGGGAGGGAGAACAGAGGAGGAGGAGGGGGTCCAGAGAGAGAGAGACGATCGAGGGGGGTCGAGGCCGTCTTCGTGGCGTCACGAGGGGGTCGGGGAGGCTGCCACGGCGAAGCAGGAGGTGGCCGGCGTCGGCGCGCGTGCGTCCAGCACGCAGCTGCTTCGTGCGCTGGCACGGGAAGAAGACAGGAGAAGGGGGCCAGGTGGGCTGGGCCGCGGGAGGAGCTGGGCCGGCTGGGCTGCACGGGTGAGGCCAGGTACTTCCTTCTCTTTTTTTTATTTTTTTCTGTTCTGTTTCCCTTTTTATTTTATTTTCCCACTGTTTTCAAATTCAAAATAATTTCTTACAGTGCCAAAACATTCTGAAATATTTTATGTTACCTCTCTGGACTATTCCAGAAGTACATAAAACATTTCAAAGCATTTGAAAATATATTCATTATATATTAGGAATATATCCCCAAATTCAAATAGATTATTGATTTAATTCAAATACCCAAAATAAATGTTTCTGAGATACCGAAAATATTGGTTTGGATTTTACCTCTTGCCAATATTTCCAGAGGATAACAAGAACATTTTCTTGGACTTATTTGAAGCAATTTTTATCTTGATCATTTTTTTAAAAGGATTCTGAGGCTTTGAAAATTCCTCAATTCAAATTTCATTTGAATTTAAACATGATGCAGCAAGAGGTCTAGCCTAGTGCATTACCAGAAGCTAGGGATGTGACACCGGGCGGGGTGCGGCTCGTCTTCCTTGTCGTCGTCATCGGGCCAAGTCTCCACGCCGCCCCCTTCTTCAGAGCCGCCTGCTCTGTCACCGCCGCCTACAGCGTCGTCCTCCAAGGCGGCCGCCCCCAAGTCGGGGCGTCCACGTCACTCACCTCCCGGTCTGGGTGGTAGTTACCACCCGGCCCCATGATGGCGGCCGTCGCCGAAGACATGTAGATCTGCGCTCCAAAGAAGGACCACTTCATACCAAGACCAAGACCAAGGAAAAAACTAAAGAGAGAAGGCTAGGAGAGTTACGGCAGGCAGCGGGTTGTCGCGGGAGTAGGGTCATTTGCCGAACCGCCAGGACCCCTCCGACAGCTTGAGGTCGGAGATCTCGTTCACCATTCGGGCCACCTCGGCAGTCGGCATGTCCTTTGTGCACATCCGGCTTGGGTCGCAGTGCCCGCTCATCCGACAGATCAGATGAGGACGGCCTTGGAGAGGGAGAACCTGGCGCTCGATAAAGGCGATCAGCAGGTCGGATGCCATGAGACCCTCCGCCTCCATCAGCACCCAGAGCCGGTTGATGGCGGCGGCCGTGTCGGCCGATACGAGCTTCAGCTTGTAGCCCCAGTTGGCCCGAGGCCCAACAGGGGGGCCAGCCTCGTAGGGCGGCAGGTTGATGAAGTCGACCGCCAGGTCGACGTTCTCCACGTAAAAGTACGATTGCTGCCACAGTTTCACCGACAGTGACAGCTTGATGACCGGGAAGGCGTTCTTCTTCGACGGCCAGCGCACAGCGATGAAGGCACCGCACTCGGCAGCCGTCTTCTTGGTAGAGGTGCCCAGCTTGGCGTAGAAGAAAGCTCCCCACAGCTTGATGGTGGGTCGGATGCCGCCCTCGCATGCCGTGACAAAGGCGGACAGCAGCGTCATGGTGTTTGGCGTCAAGTGGTGCGGCTGGATGTGGCAAAAGTCCATGAACGAGCGGAGGAACCCACTCACCGGGAGGTCGAAGCCGCAGTGGAAATGCGAGCGGAAGACGACCCGCTTGTCCCTTGCGGCACCGGCAAGATCTCCTCGCGTGGCGGCACCCGCACCTTGACGAAGGCTGCGTTGGGCATCGACGCGTGGCCTGGAGGAAGGTGAGGTGATCCTCGAACACCCCCAAGCCGTCCCAGTCTCTTCCCTTCTCGTGCGCCATGGCGTCCGAGTAGGGTTGCGTGGGGAGAAGAGGCTCGGTGACGACGAGCTACGGTGGCGCTACAGCAGGCACGGAGCAGCAGCAGCAGAGAGAGGAGAAAGAACGAGTGGGGCGGAGGGCACGCGTGCTCCGCCGCTCCCCTGCCTCCCCCTACTTATAGCCCTCGGGCTGCGAAGCCGAGGGGACGGTACGTGGGATCGTGGGATTAACTTTGCCCATGACCCCACGACCCCCCAATTACTACGCAGAGTTACTGCATAGTAACTCCCACGGGAATCACAATTGCCCGCCTCGGCTGCAGCGGATCTGCCCGCGTGTCGAGGCCTGGTGGTTGCGGGCCCGGCCCGCTGTCACGTCCCATCAAGAGCGTGGGGTGGCAGGCTGGCCAGGCTGACGTGCGCTGCGTGGCGTGCTCGTGGCGGGCGGCAGGCCTATGGAAGCTTCGCAGGCCCGCCATCTGCTTCCCGCCTTGGCGTTTGAAATCGGCGGACGAGCCCGCCTAATCAAATCAGCTCTGGCAGCCGGTGCATCACAAGGCGGACCGAGCGTTCGATCAGAGCATGGCAAGGAAGGAAACTGCTAAGGCTGCATGGCCTGTCAACCGCGATGCCTCACCAGCTTCGGGGACTATTTTTGGAGTAATGGGCCATGGGTAGCCTAACCCGAGTCCCTGAGCCTTTCAAGACTTTGGGCCGCCTTCCGGTGGCCGGCTGGCTCAACGGCCGGCTGCCCGAAGACGACCGAGTACCAGCAGATGCAAGACGGGCCGACTCCTAGCAGACGGCCACCTGGCGCCCTCAGAGTCTGCGCCCCTCATCTAGAGGACTAGACGGGGTGAGGCTAGAGTGTAGTCCCTCATCCCCGAATCCTGGGCTTGGTATGGCCATAGTGCGTCGTACAAGCGGAGATCTCCGCACGACAACGGCACTGTTGCCACTTCCCCCTTGACGTCATTCCTGACAGTCGGAGCCCTGTTCCTACGACGATCTGTCGGTACGGCCTGCAGGCGGCTGGCCCTACCAGGCAGGGAGACCCCGGAAGACGGCAGAAGCCAGACCAACCGGACCCAAGGGAGGCCGGCTTCCAGCAGGCGGCCCGTTCCTCCCTCGGGGCCCGTGCACCATTAACCAGATAAGGCGTGGTGTGGCTATAGTGATCTCCCACCAGGCGGCGGGACTGTATCCACGCTCCACTGACCAAGCCTGCGTCATTAGCATCATGGCTACGGTGATCAGCCACCAACCAGACCCGCCGCGGGTGGAGGAGGCCTGTCCGCTCTGGACCAGACCAGTCGACGGGGCCCACCAGGCAGCGGGCCCAGGCTGCCGGCGGAGAAGCCGGCGACCAGAGACGCTAACGGCCGGGTCCTACACCCGGCCAAGTTACCATTGTACCCCTGGGGGCAGGCCTATATAAACCCCCAGTGCACCCATGAAAAGGGTTCCCAACCTGTTAGAACTAGCCTTACACCTAGAGGGAGAAGAGCGCTAGCCCTGTCTCCTTCTACCTCTAGCATACAGCTCGAGGAGCACTGTTGTACTCACTAGTGCCTTAGTGATCATGGGGAGACCCCGCGGAGCAGGACTAGGGGTGTTATCTCCTAGGAGAGCCCCGAACCTGGGTAATGTGCGCCGGCGTTCATGTCTACACCTCATCCCGCTTCCAGGCACCGGTGACGTTCTACTCGCTCCCACCATGATAAGCCATCCTTTGGCATATGTCGCACCCAACCCCCGACATATGTCTTTAGCTTACCTTGATGGGGGCGCACCTCGGGCTGCATCATCCCTAAGTCGCTTGTGTCCGATCTAGTGGCATGTATCTATCCTTTATTCACCTCAGCTCACTTGCCTTTCATGCCTAATCTACCTATGATAATCGCCTGCTCGATTGACGTCTACCACGGGAGTCGCTCGCACTGGCGCGGTGCTTCCGCATGGGTCCATCCCTGCAACATCGACAAATCTGAGCGGTCGAGCTCTGGCCCGCGGCAGCCCTGCGCGCGTCACCTCACCAGGCCCTCACTGCCCTCACCACTCTCTCGGAACAGCCAGTGGCCGGGCGGCAATCATAATGGCAACTCGTGCTTTTCTCATGTTGATTTACAGGAACCTCCTGAGGACTTCGGCGGGCGGCACCACGAGCTCCCTCTCTTTTCCATATGATCCGCTTGCGCGTTAAAAGGGGGGCTCCTGAGCATCATGAATCAGGAACTCTTACTGGCTATCCAGCCCTCACCCCCTGGCCTTGACCACGGCATCGCGACCTGGCATACCAACGGTGACTGAGCTCGCTCGAGGGCCGGGGCATGAGGACACAGAGCTCGAAGGATAGTATGGGGGAAGAAGGGGGAAGCTCGCGAGGGCATAACCTAACTACATCCTAGCTGCCAATGCACGAGTCTGGCGCAACGCAAAGGAACGACTTCAGATTACCGAGATATGTTTCACGCCTGGAACAGCTAATCGTCAGAACGTGAGATTCTCACTTGATGCGGCCCTGTGGCGGCAACGTTGCCTTCCTTTCTCACCTCTCGACGGCTGCTTGCACGCTAAAGCGGACCTCCTGAGCATCGCGCCTCAGGGGCTCTTACTGGACCTTGGGCCGCTCACCTCCTAGCCTTGACCACGGCATCGCTACCTGGCATACCAGCGACGGCTGCAGCCTGCCTGGGGACCGGGACCTGTCAGCGTAGAGCACCAAGTCTTCGCGGGATTAGAAAGGGGGAACCAAGCCGAGACAGGACAAGCATTTGCACGATTTCATAATGAGGATAACATCAACAAAAGACATCGCAGACCCTTTACACGCCCCCGCGGGGTGTTTTTTGATTCCTTGCAGGGAACAAAAGGAAAGAAACCTGAGGAGCACTAACTACACGCGCCTCTGTGGTTGACGCCATCATCAACAGTGGGCCACGGGAGGCCGGCACCAACCCCATCCAGATCAGTCGCGGCGACGTCCCGATGCTGCCGCCCTGCCCCGGGCACGGCGCGAGCTCGGGGGCACGTAGCTGTCGTCGCTCATCTCCGGAGTCTCAAAGAGTTCAGGAGAGTCGTTGGACTCCCAAGCATCGCTGCTGCTGCTGGAGGAGCCGTTGGGGGAGCGGATGGCAGGCCTAGCCCCTGCCGCGTCGATCTCTCAACTGCCCCCTTCAGGGCAGCGCTCCAGGCAACGGCCTTCTGCATCGAAGACCTTGAAGAACAATGTGGAGGCGCCATCGTACTCGAAATGGATCACGAGAGCACCCCCCGTTCGGCAGACCCGGGCGATTTCGCCCCAGCCTCGGGTCATGAAGATCTTGCCAACGGAGATGACGTCAAGCTCTGCTCCGGTCGCCGGAGCACCACAGTCGGCGTGCTGCAGCCAAATCTCGAGAGGCCCCCTCAGCGGCATCTCGGTGGAGAAGGATAAGGGGAAGCGGATCTAGGAGCTTGGAGGCATCGCCACATGCAGCACGAGCTCGCGAGAGGAGTCCGTGGCGTGGACTCCATGAGCGATAGCACGCACCATCGCGGCTCACCGACCATGCCTGCGGAGCGGACGGTGTCGCTCGCCTCCCCTTTCTCCAGAGCCCTCGGCCTGGGCGTACAAGGGTAGCGGGAACCCAGGAGGTGGCTGCTCGCACCAAGGCCTCGTCATCTCCAGCCCCATGACCTCACCAAGGCAATGGACTGGCCTCTTCTTTGGCGGGAGCGGATCAGGTCCATCTCGAGGAGCCTTCCCCTTCTCTTCGGCCGAGAATCTGCGGATCGGTGCCATTAGCGTCAAGACTGGAGATGGAGTAGGGGAGAGGAAGCAGGCAAAGAAAGAAGATATGGGCGATGAGGGCTCTCACCCTTCCTCATTTATAGCCCAAGGGAGGCCAACCATCGACCTCCACGATCGCGGGTAATGATGACCCTTTTTGCATGCAGCAGGGACATGTCAAATCGGGCAGTTGCCGATGCAGCATGGGGAAGCGGAGACGCCCATGTCCAATCAGTCGCCACGCGTCGACCAAGGCCGCAGGCTGTTGGAGCCCGCGCCGCTCCGCACTTGCCCTTTGGCTTCGCCGCTAAGCCAAGTCCGAGCGCGCCTTGGGCCCGGGGGCTACTGTCGGCATTTTGGGAACAGGGGTCCCCAGACTTGCCTGCCTGCGGCCTGTGGCGTGGCTCCACCAGTGGCCCAGTACGGCCCATCTTCATCAACCAACACTCAAGACCCTCACGAGGGGCCAAGCCTCGCGGGGCGGACGACACAAGGCCTCCTCAGGAGTGGCCTCACGAGGTAGGCTCGTGAGGGAGGCGGAGAGATCAAGGCAAGGGGTACCTTGCGAGGTTCCCTGTGACGCAAGCCATGACGACCAAGACCAGGCGGGAACCAGGAGGGCGCCAGCCCGCGTAGTGTCCTTGTTTCCCCTTTGGTGCTAAGGGGGCAAGCACAGGCACGCAGTACCGAGGCATCAGGCAAAGGTTTCCATGTCGGTGCAACGAGACCAAGACCAGTAGGACGGCAGGACGGAGGTCATCGTGGAGCCCAAGACGGCGTCACCACTAGCGCCTTTGACAGGCGAAGACCACCTATAGTCAGGATAGCTTGTACTATTTGTCCCCTTTCAAAATGGACATTGTTGGATCCCTTCCCGCTCAATATTTGGGAACAGGACCAGGGCCTCTATAAATAGGACTAGCCACCACACTAGAGGGGGACGAGTTCACTTCATCTACACACCACACCAGCTCAAGAACACCTCTCCTCGCGAGGCTGTTCTTCCCTTGTACTGTTCATCATCAGCCCAAGAGGCAATCCACGACCACCACACAGGAGTAGGGTATTACAGCACAACGGTGGCCCAAACCTGTATAAATCTTGTGTCCCTTGTGTTTTTAAAATAGCATGCTGATTTCCAAAATTACATGCTTTTTTAAATATGTTGTTTTGAAAGCACCATGCTAATTTTGAAAACAACATTTTTTTTAATTACTCTTTTTTAAAGATAGCATGTTTTTTAGTATACTGTTTTTCAAATTAAGAAAACATGCTGGTTTGCTCTATTTTGAAAATAGCATGCCATTTCGAAAATAACAGAAACATCATTTTTGCATTGCATTTTGACCCGTAAGTTTTTGTTTTTGCATTGCATTTTTTGTGCAACACATACAAAGCGCATTTTCAAAATAACTCGTACTAGCCAGCTGTCACAACCCTAGATTAATGCTTGTAGTTAGTGGCATTGCATCCATGCATCTTGTCCATTTTCTGAAAATTGAACTGAGGAAATTTGAAAGCCTCAAAACATTTAAATAAAAGTAGGGCAAAAACCCTAAAATCTCATTCATTGTTTCCAAAATGCTCTTCTTAAATGTTTGATATTTTTGGCAAGGGTTCTGGTCCAAACCAAAAATATTGAACATTTTAAGGACTTAATTTTGGGACTTTGAATTTAAATCATTAGCTATTTGAATTTGAATTATATTCATATAATTAGAATATAATTTCAAATACCCCTGAGATATTTTATGAGCTTTTGGAAAACTCCATCTAGCAAAATAAAAATATTCAGAGGAGTTTTTGGCATTGTTTGAATTGTTTTGAATTCAAAACAGTGGCAAAAGATTAAATAAAAACAGAAAACAAAAACAATAAAAGAACAGAAACTTACCTGTAAGTTACCAGGCTTACCTGTGCGGCCCAGCACTGCAGTTGGCCGGCCCAGGAGCTGGCCTAGCCCACCACCGCTGTCAGTCATCCCCCTCCTCTTGCCAGAAGGCAGAGGAGAAGCGCAGCACGCCCCCGCGCGAGCGCGCCACGCCGACAGCAGCCTGCCTGCCTCCCCAGCTCTCTAGTCGCGTCGCGGAGCTGCCACGAAGCCCTCTGCCTCTTACCCTCTCTCCCTGGTTCCTCTCTCTCCCCCTAGTGTTCGCGCGTGCAGCCACCGAGCGCCTTGCGGCGCGCCGACAAGCACCACCACGGCCACCGGCCTCCGCATGCCTCCCCGACGCGCCAAGAAGCCCCGCCATCAACCTCTACGCCATCTCCCCCAAGCCACGCGAGCGGAAGAGCCCTGCAGCGTCGTCCCGTCCTAATCTTCAACCTCTGGCCGCCGACAACCTCGTCGTGGATTCGCGGGCTCCAGTGCGTCCCCGACCTCATCGACTACGCCATCGAGTTCACTATGAGCTCCTTCCCGTTTCCCCTCCTTTGCTTTGCTTGTTCCCGTGCCACAGCACCCCCGCCCACGTGCCCAAGCACCGCCGTCCGCCATGGCCGCCCAGCTCCCTTGCCCCGAGCCCCTCCACCCGAACCTGTGGCACCAGAGCGATTCTGCTGGCCCGTGGATGCCATCAAGGCCACCAGCTCCTTCACTACCGCCCTGCAGCCCCGCGCCCGCACCCGACCGAGCTCCGGCCGCCGTCGTGGTCGATGCCGCGGTCGTCTCCGGCCGTCCCAGCACATGCCACTTCCACCATCCGAAGCCCCGCAGCAGCAGCTCCCCAACGCGCCCAGCCGGGCAAGCAGCCGTGGCCGAAAACAGCCGGCCGGCGATCGCCGCCGTGCACTGCTTAGCGCCAGTGATTAGTCGCCGGCTAACCCGTCATTAGCTGCCTAACCATCTTGTTAACCACCCGTGACCCACAGACAGCCGGGCCCCACCTGTTTAATTAACCGGCTAAAGAAATTAGTTAGAATTAGTCTAATTCCAGTGGACCCACGCGTCAGCATTGACCATGCTGACGTGGCCTTTGACCGGGCCGACTTGTCTGTGACACTAGGCAGCACTGGCTCATTGACTGGCGGGCCCACGCATCAAGTTTGACCTGGACCGTGTCTGTTGACCTGCTGAGGTCATCATGACGCTATGCTGACGCAGTAATTGATTTTCTAGATTTAATCTTATTCAGGAAATTCCAGAAAATGTCCAAAACTTCTAAAAATCATAGAAATTCAACCGTAACTCCAAACGAAATAAATTATATATGAAAAATGATCAGAAAAATCCGAAGAATATGTTTATGGCATTATCATGCATGTTAGAACAACTTAAAGCTGCTGTATACAACAATTTGAATTAATGGCTTTTGAAATGTCATATATGGAGTTTGAATTTGAATCTTAGATTCAAACCAACTCCATTTAACTTGCCGCTAGTTGCATTATCTCAAACCACAGCATATTGCCATGTCATGATCATGCATCATATTGTGCATTGCATTTATTGTGTTCTTCCTTGTTTGCCGGTGTTTGTCCCCTCTCGATAGACGTGGTTCCGACGATGAGTTCAATGACACCAATGAAGAGCTATACTATCTTCAGAAGTGCCAGGCAAGCAAAAACCCCTTGTTCATTCCAATACAATCCCACTCTCTCGCTCCTGCTCTCTTTTACTGCATTAGGACAACAATAATTCAACTGTTACTTGCTGCGGTACTTGAACCCCTTATCCTCTGCATGACCTCCCATTGCCACAGTAAATAGATGAAACCCACTAGCATGAGTAGGAGTTGTTTGAGCCCTGATGTGCCTACTCATTCATGCTTGTTTGTCATGCCTGCTACTACTTAGAGTTGAGTCGGGGATGAATTGGAGGTGTGTGAACATGTCCTACTGTGTGTGAGCTAAGTGTGTGAACACGATTTGGTAAAGGTAGCGGTGAGAGGCCCTGTAGGAGTACATGGTGGGTTGTCTCATTGCAGCTGTCCACAGGAACTGAGTTCTGTGTTTGTGCTCCATGAACAGTTACTACCACGCATTGGAATGCTTAAGTGCCCCTCTCGACTTATTAATCAACCTGATCTCTGTCTAGGAGTTCCAACTAGTTTCTGGTGTTTGTAGGTAGTGTTAGTAGTCTACCAAGTGGCACCTGGTACAGGTGGGCTTGGGACAGACTAGGCATAGTGGCCCGGTGTACCAAGTGGCACCCGGATGGTGAGCTTGGGAACCTTGCACACATCATTTGGGGCCGTGAGCGACACCCCGGCCGGATCTCCTTGCGGATGGAACCCGAATAGGCGATAAACCTGGATGAGAGACTTGTGTGGTTAGTCAGGTCGTGGACGACTCCCTCGCCAGGCTTCCGCTTGAAGGTTGCCGAGATACACGAGGTGTACATGGCGGTAAGTGGCGAGAGCGTGTGTGAAGAAGTACACCCCTGCAGGGTTAACATCATCTATTCGAATAGCCGTGTCTGCGAAAAAGGACTTCTGGGTTGCATGTACAGTTCATAGACAAGTGAAAGTGGATACTCTAAAATGCGCAAGATAAGCGTGAGTGCTATGGATGGCGTTCTCGTAGGTAGACGGGAGAAGATCCATAGTGGTGTATTGAAATGGTGAATATGTGGACTTGTGTGCGCCACCTCAAGAGTTGCTTGTAGTCGTAGTTTAGGATAGCCACCGAGTCAAAGCTGGCTTGCTACAGTTAAACCCCACCATCCCCTTTGTTGACAATGATGCATATGTAGTTAGTTTTGATGTAAGTCTTGCTGGGTACATTTGTACTCACATTTGCCTATTTTATGTTTTTGCAGAGAGACTTCCGTCTCACTAGTAGTTCCGCGTGGACTTCGACGTTTAGCTTGTTACCTCAGCTACGATCTTGTGCCCTCGGCAGTATCTGGTAGTTAGTCAGGCTTCTCAGCCTTTTTCATTTGTAGTTGTCTGTACTTAGACATGTTAAGCTTCCGCTTGTGCTTTGACTTGGATGCTCTGAGTGTTGGGTCATGAGACCCATGTTTGTAATATCTCGCTCCTCGGAGCCTAATGAATAAAATACTTGAGTTGTAGAGTCATGTTGTGATGCCATGTTGTATTTGCACATATCAAGCACATTGTGTGTATGATATTGAAATGCTTGGTATGTGTAGGATCTGACTATCTAGTTGTTTATCCTTGCTAGCCTCTCTTACCGGGAAATGTCTCCTAGTGCTTCCACTGAGCCTTGGTAGCTTGCTACTGCTCTGGAACACTTAGGTTGGCCGGCATGTGTCCTTCTTCGTTCCTGTGTTTGTCCCTTCGGGGAAATGTCACGCGGTGTCTACCGGAGTCCTGTTAGCCTGCTACAGCCCAGATTCTCTAGAGTCCTGCTAGCCCAGTTGCTACATCCTGGATTCACTCGCTGATGACCGACACGTTCGTTGCTGGGTCATGTATGCATGTCCCTGTAAGTTAGTGCCACTTTGGGTTCACGACTAGCCATGTCAGCCCGGGCTCCTTGTCATGTGGATGCTAGCGACACTATCATATACGTGTGCCAAAAGGCGCAAACGGTCCCGGGCCTGGTAAGGCGACACCCATGGGAATACCGTGCTTGAGGCCGTAAAGTGATATGAGGTGTTACACGCTAGATCGGTGTGCCATTGAGTCGGGGTCCTGACAGCTTTGGTATCAGAGCTTGACTGCCTGTAGGATTACCAAGCCGAACTAGTCGAAGTTGAGTCTAGAAATGCTTTAGTTATATGTAGGGGAATTGATTGTGGGATGGAACGTAAGGCTCTTTTTACTCCTTTACCTTATGGCCTTCTGATCTGAGTCATCCTATCTTTCCTACGGGGTTAAGGAACTAGGCTATCTCTTCTTTCTATTATTATCACGTGTTACTAATCTGTAGACTTGTAAGATTGTTGGATTTAAGCCCTAGTTCAGTTTCTAATACCTATGTGTGTTCATAGTTGGTCCCGGAACCTTGTTATTGTGCTTCTGAGTGGTTATGCCACCATTTTTGCAGGATGTCTCAAATCTTTTGAGCATTTACAGCTGTTATGCTATCCGAGTCATCTCAGGTTTCTAAATAGTCTGATGCATTTGCAAATAATTTCCTTTTGTTCTCGATGTTCCTTTGGGCCAGATTAACCACACTAATCGTGGAGTTGAGGTACTCCGTTACCTCATCGTATATGTTGGAGCTAGTATTATGACCCTAGACATCCTAGAGAACCACTCAGTAATCTAGCAATGTTTTGTGTTTCTAGTGTGATCATTCTGGCCATCATTCTCGAAAGCATCTCATGATGCAATTTAATTAGTAGGTATTCTACTCCTGGGTTTTGAACCCAAGATTCACCCTACTTACCTCATGTTGATAGTGTTAGCTAGTTCCTTTAGGACCTTAGTAACCTTTGCAATAGTCCTCGAGGTTCGTGGTATTTCCTTCTTCCAAACACTATGAACCGCTTATGGCACAAGTTCTTAGAATCGAAGGATCACCACCAGAGTGCTCTTGACGGGTTCCCCATTCTATATTGTGGCTCTGCCAGTTCAACCTTTCTGCATGGGTATCGGAAAGAAATATGTTGAACTCATTTGACATGCTAGCCCATGCATCCACAACTCAGAAAATCATGTGTTCCTTTGAGTTGTCCCTCTTTAGTTGTATTCTGACCTTCGTCCATCAATTGATAGTAAGGAGTAGTTGTGCAGTCGTGTTCATCAATGCCTATTACTCTGTGGTCCGTCAAGCCATTCTATTTCAGAATGACTAGGAAAAATAAACTCCAGTACCTTGTCCATTTCCAGGATTGGGTCAAAGCAGTTGTATTCTGCAGATCAAAATGCCAACTCAGTTCATGTTCTGTTCTACCTTGGAGTATTACCCTCTTTATATTAAGAATATCATGGGAGTTGCACACCATCCTATGAACTCTTGATACAGTGATACTTCTTGCCATCATTATTCATTCCTCGGTTCCGTGTTATTGTAACTGGAACACTGACAAGTGAATCGTGATGTATGAAATCTATACTCCTAGCAACTCTGTTGCTTGGTAGTTAATGGACATTAATATCATTCTTGGCGTGTTGATTATTGAATCATCATCCTAAGATTTATCGTGCGACCTAGTCCATTTTTCCTGGTGCACTCCTCGATCAATGAGTTAGGATTGAGTCAATCCCTCACTCTATTGATCATATCGTCTTGCCCTAAAAAGCAAGATTGTTCTCGAGCATAGTAACATATCGGTGGTTCATGATTTTCCGAATATCTTCTCGGAAGTATCACCAGGTCATCACCTGGCCGCTATGTTGAGTTTGTGAGCAAGTTGGTTTTCTGTAAGCACCCCTTCTCCAAGAATCCGTGTCTGATACCCCGAGCTAGTTGGTTAAGCTAAACAACAACCTGGAGAGTTGGAAGATAAAAGCTTGCCCGACTTAGTTCAATTTTAAGGGATATCTTGTATGTGTGTTGAAGAACATGATACCTTCATTGATTGATCCTTGTGTCAATTGTTGGATCTATTATCTTACCCAAATCTTTGATTTGCGTATGGGCTAACGTCAAATCAAACCAGAACCAACGAAACTCGTAATGTTTTCTTACTCGTGGTTGTTTCCTCGGGCATACACCATTGTATCCTTTGGGTCTGACCAATGCTATCACCTTGTTCACATAATTCTGGAATTTCACTTATGTGGAAACCTGGAGGAATTTTGTTGAGCCCATCAGCAACATTGTTATCTTCTCTAGGATTTGTGTTGAACATCCAGCTAGTATTGGAAACTTTATAAGCATTATCTTCATGTCCGGTTCATGAAGCATATGCTTGGGTGAATGAAGTGACTTCCTCTAATTCATGTGCATCTGATGCAAGTTGCCGCCGTGAATTCGAGAAAGCATGTTTTTACCTCCTCTGGAATCATCCCAAGTCAGTTATGCACGTGTGAAGTATTCTGTGGTTTGTTAGACTGATCATCTTCATTCCATATGAATTCTCTAGCATACCAAGCCACTGACTGATTTGTTCAAGGAGAAGGAGTTCCTTCATAAGAGCTAATCCGGACTTATGAAAGAACTTCGATATCCTTGTTGATGGTTCCCAACTAGAACTCGGTAGTGTTTTATTGTAAGACTACCATGTGGGCATGCTTGTCTGGGACAACGTGTTCACATGTTTGTAGTAGAACCAGCTCATGTTTTGGAGCTTACTACCGTAGTCCATTTCCTGAGAATATTGCAACGTCATCTCATCGATTTGTGTTGCAAACTTTAATTTTTCTTTCTAGACTTGGTGAGTCTGGAATATTCTGACACCAACCAGGTCTGAATCTCAGGCAGATATGATGGTTGGAACATTTCCCAAGAACTATAATATTGGTCACTCGATAACCGGTGAAGTGGATGTCGTGGCCAACACACCCAGCCGGAAGACCCATTATTGTAGTATCTTGATTGAGGAAGTTGGCCACCTCCCCATAAGGATTCCGTAGGATTTACTTCCATAGTTATTCCTTATGGATTCTTGAGCTCCCAAAGTCCGACCTATACTTGACGACCACGTTAATACTTTTAGTACGACTATGGTATGTAGAACATCAAGGAGAACATTAGAAGCGGAGTGCTAAATGTCTCTCGGTCGATCATCCAGATTTTGTTTCCTTAGCCTTGCTAAGGTGAAATCTGAGAAGGTGTTATCTTCCTTTGCATCTGCATTGTCCATCACTAGTCATCATGGTAGTATGTTGTGTTGCCAGGATCCTTGATACGGATGTTGGTACAACCTTGATGAATATGGAAATGCTCAAGTTCTTGAGAGCACGTGCAAGCAAAATCATTCCTTGCGTTGTCTTTAACAAGGTAATCCACATCATCCATCCTAGTTTGAGTATGCCATTCTTTCGAGCTCCCTCAAACAATCCATTATGATTTGCCTTAGGCTGGTATAAAGAGTTTCAATGATCTCTGAATCAAAAGTAACTCTTTTTGCCACTTAAGAGAATATTTCTACGAGTCACCTCTCCCAAGGTGCCCCGTTATGGGATCATAGTAATTGTTTCCTTGCTACTTTGAAACCCTCGTCAAATTGTTTCTTCCGTCCCTCCAGATGCATGTCTTGCCTCTCAGCTCCAGAGATGTTTCTATGTCTCATTCCGTGAGTTGATCTTGTGATCATTGAGATGATCCTAAGTTGCTCGAACCTCGAGAAGATTGATTCTTCTAAAATTCTCCCTTTCCTCTCATTGTCATGTTGGATGAAGTTCTCAAAGCAAAATGTCAAGATCAATATGAGCCAATGAATCAACATCTTCGAGAAGGACAGTTGGATCTTGGAATTCATGTTATTAGCTTGTGTCCCTCTGTCTTCTTACCTCACGTCTTGAACCTCGGGACGAGATTCTTGTTTAGTGGGGGTGAGCTGTCACAGCCCTAGATTAATGCTTGTAGTTAGTGGCATTGCATCCATGCATCTTGTCCATTTTCTGAAAATTGAACTGAGGAAATTTGAAAGCCTCAAAACATTTAAATAAAAGTAGGGCAAAAACCCTAAAATCTCATTCATTGTTTCCAAAATGCTCTTCTTAAATGTTTGATATTTTTGGCAAGGGTTCTGGTCCACACCAAAAATATTGAACATTTTTAAGGACTTAATTTTGGGACTTTGAATTTAAATCATTAGCTATTTGAATTTGAATTATATTCATATAATTAGGATATAATTTCAAATACCCCTGAGATATTTTATGAGCTTTTGGAAAACTCCATCTAGCAAAATAAAAATATTCAGAGGAGTTTTTGGCATTGTTTGAATTGTTTTGAATTCAAAACAGTGGCAAAAAGATTAAATAAAAAACAGAAAACAGAAACAATAAAAGAACAGAAACTTACCTGTAAGTTACCTGGCTTACCTGTGCGGCCCAGCACTGTAGCTGGCCGGCCCAGGAGCTGGCCTAGCCCACCACCACTGCCAGTCATCCCCCTCCTCTTGCCAGAAGGCAGAGGAGAAGCGGAGCACGCCCCCGCGCGAGCGCGCCACGCCGACAGCAGCCTGCCTGCCTCCCCAGCTCTCTAGTCATGTCGCGGAGCTGCCACGAACCCCTCTGCCTCTTCCCCTCTCTCCCTGGTTCCTCTCTCTCCCCCTAGTGTTCGCGCGCGCAGCCACCGAGCGCCTCGCGGCGCGCCGACGAGCACCACCACGGCCACCGACCTCCGCACGCCTCCCCGACGCGCCAAGAAGCCCCGCCATCGACCTCTATGCCGTCTCCGCCAAGCCACGCGAGTGGAAGAGCCCTGCAGCATCGTCCCCGTCCTCATCTTCAACCTCCAGCCGCCGGCAACCTCGTCGTGGATTCGTGGGCTCCAGTGCGTCCCCGACCTCATCGACTACGCCATCGAGTTCACTGTGAGCTCCTTCCCGTTTCCCCTCCTTTGCTTTGCTTGTTCCTGTGCCACAGCACCCCCGCCCCCGTGCCTGAGCACCGCCGTCCGCCATGGCCGCCAGCTCCCTTGCCCCGAGCCCCTCCGCCCGAACCCGTGGCACCAGAGCGCTTCTGGTGGCCCGTGGGTGCCATCTAGGCCACCAGCTCCTTCCCTACCGCCCTGCAGCCCCGCGCCCGCACCCGACCGAGCTCCGGCCGCCGTCGTGGTCGACGTCGCGGTTGTCTCCGGCCGCCCCAGCACATGCCACTTCCACCATCCGAAGCCACGCAGCAGAAGCTCCCCAACGCGCCCAACCGCGCAAGCAGCCGTGGCCGGAAACAGCCGGCCGGCGATCGCCGTCGTGCACTGCTTAGCACCGGCGATTAGTCGCCGGCTAACCCGTCATTAGCTGCCTAACCATCTGGTTAACCACCCCTGACCCACAGACAGCCGGGCCCCACCTGTTTAATTAACCGGCTAAAGAAATTAGTTAGAATTAGTCTAATTCCAGTGGACCCACGCGTCAGCATTGACCATGCTAACGTGGCCTTTGACCGGGCCCACCTGTTTGTGACACTAGGCAGCACTGGCTCACTGACCGGCGGGCCCACACATCAAGTTTGACCTGGACCGTGTCTGTTGAACTGCTGAGGTCATCATGACGCTATGCTGACGCCGTAATTGATTTTCTGGATTTAATCTTATTCAGGAAATTCCAGAAAATGTCCAAAACTTCTAAAAATCATAGAAATTCAACCTAACTCCAAATGAAATAAATTATATATGAAAAATGATCAGAAAAATCCAAAGATGGCATTATCATGCATGTTTGAACAACTTAAAGCTGCTGTATACAACAATTTGAATTAATGGCTTTTGAAATGTCATATATGGAGTTTGAATCTGAATCTTAGATTCAAACCAACTCCATTTAACTTGCTGCTAGTTGCATTATCTCAAACCACAGCATATTGCCATGTCATGATCATGCATCATATTGTGCATTGCATTTATTGTGTTCTTCCTTGTTTGCCGGTGTTTGTCCCCTCTCGATAGACGTGGTTCCGACGATGAGTTCAATGACACCGATGAAGAGCTATACTATCTTCAGAAGTGCCAGGCAAGCAAAACCCCCTTGTTCATTCCGATACATCCCATGCTCTCGCTCCTGCTCTCTTTTACTGCATTAGGACAACAACGATTCAACTGTTACTTGCTGCGGTAGTTGAACCCCATATCCTCTGCATGACCTGTCATTGCCACAGTAAATAGATGAAACCCACTAGCATGAGTAGGAGGTGTTTGAGCCCTGATGTGCCTACTCATTCATGCTTGTTTGTCATGCCTGCTACTGCTTAGAGTTGAGTCGGGGATGAATTGGAGGTGTGTGAACATGTCCTACTGTGTGTGAGCTAAGTGTGTGAACACGATTTGGTAAAGGTAGCGGTGAGAGGCCATGTAGGAGTACATGGTGGGTTGTCTCATTGCAGCCGTCCTCGGGAACTAAGTTATGTGTTTGTGATCCATGAAAAGTTACTACCACGCATTGGAATGCTTAAGTGCCCCTCTCGACTTATTAATCAACCTGATCTCTGTCCAGGAGTTGCAACTAGTTTCTGGTGTGTGTAGGTAGTGTTAGTAGTCTACCAAGTGGCAGCCGGTACAGGTGGTCTTGGGACAGACTAGGCACAATGGCCCGGTGTACCAAGTGGCACCCGGATGGTGGGCTTGGGAACCCTACACACATCGTTTGGGGCCGTGAGCGACACCCCGGCCGGATCTCCTTGCGGATGGAACCCGAATAGGCGATAAACCTGGATGAGAGACTTGTGTGGTTAGTCAGGTCATGGCCGACTCCCTCGCCAGGCTTCCGCTTGAAGGTTGCCGAGATACACGAGGTGTACATGGCGGTAAGTGGCGAGAGCATGTGTGAATAAGTACACCCCTGCAGGGTTAACATCATCTATTCGAATAGCCGTGTCCGCGGAAAAGGACTTCTGGGTTGCCTGTACAGTTCATAGACAAGTGAAAGTGGATACTCTAAAATGCGCAAGATAAGCGTGAGTGCTATGGATGGCGTTCTCGTAGGGAGACGGGAGCAGATCCATAGTGGTGTATTGAAATGGTGAATATGTGGACTCGTGTGCGCCACCTCGAAAGAGTTGCTTGTAGTCGTAGTTCAGGATAGCCACCGAGTCAAAGCTGGCTTGCTACGGTTAAACCCCACCATCCCCTTTGTTGACAATGATGCATATGTAGTTAGTTCTGATGTAAGTCTTGCTGGGTACATTTGTACTCATGTTTGCCTATTTTATGTTTTTGCAGAGAGACTTCTGTCTCACTAGTAGTTCCGCGTGGACTTCGACGTTTAGCTTGTTACCTCGGCTACGATCTTGTGCCCTCAGCAGTATCTGGTAGTTATCCAGGCTTCTCAGCCTTTTTCATTTGTAGTTGTCTGTACTCAAACATGTTAAGCTTCCGCTTTTGCTTTGACTTGTATGCTCTGAGTGTTGGGTCATGAGACCCATGTTTGTAATATCTCACTCCTCGGAGCCTAATGAATAAAATACTTGAGTGGTAGAGTCATGTTGTGATGCCATGTTGTATTTGCACATATCGAGCATATTGTGTGTATGATATTGATATGCTTGGTATGTGTGGGATCTGACTATCTAGTTGTTTATCCTTGGTAGCCTCTCTTACCGGGAAATGTCTCCTAGTGCTTCCACTGAGCCTTGGTAGCTTGCTACTGCTCCGGAACACTTAGGCTGGTCGGCA
Source organism: Triticum aestivum (assembly GCF_018294505.1). NCBI lineage: Eukaryota > Viridiplantae > Streptophyta > Magnoliopsida > Poales > Poaceae > Triticum > Triticum aestivum. Next base: position 230,776,861 of record NC_057801.1, read on the forward strand.
TGTGTCCTTCTTCGTTCCTGTGTCTGTCCCTTCGGGGAAATGTCACGCGGTGTCTACCGGAGTCCTGTTAGCCTGCTACAGCCCAGATTCTCTGGAGTCCTACTAGCCCAGTTGCTACAGCCCGGATTCACTCGCTGATGACCGACACATTCGTTGCCGGGTCATGTATGCCTATCCCTGTAAGTTAGTGCCACATTGGATTCATGACTAGCCATGCCAGCCCGGGCTCCTTGTCATATGGATGCTAGCAACACTATCATATATGTGTGCCAAAAGGCACAAACGGTCCCGGGCCTGGTAAGGCGACACCCGTGGGAATACCATGCGTGAGGCTGCAAAGTGATATGAGGTGTTACATGCTAGATCGGTGTGCCATTAAGTCGGGGTCCTGACACCAACACAAAAACCTCGTTCAAAAATGAAAGTAGCATCTTATCCATTTGAAACCAGGTTAGATTTGATTTTAAAAATACTAGCATCACTGTGGAAAAAATGGAAATATAATTGCAGTCCATAAAGGTAATTATATCAAGGAGGTTACCAGGGTGCGTTATATATATAGACTTGCATAGCAAGTACGTTACGCCACATAGGGTTCATACTACCACCAAGTTACTGCCAAGTTCCACTTACTAGATGATCTTCATATCCAATCGGACCCAAAAGTTATACCACCAAAGTACCAGTTACTACCAAGTACCAATTACTAGTAAGTTCCACTTACTAGACCCAAAAGCTGATACTACCAACTTCCAGTTACTGGCTAGTACATACAGATTATAAAACTAGCGTCAAACTACTGCCATATGTCAAAGAATCCTCATGCCACTAACCATGTTCACCCTAAGCCCACCTCCACTCCTTTCCATGAACCTGAAGATAGCCATTTGATCGTCTTTCATTCTAGCGCCCTCAACGACTTCTCTCCAGTTCTTCGTCATGATCGCACGCTCATCCTTCTTGCCCATGTTGAACAATACCTTTTTATTACCTTCCAAATGTTCGTTGGTGACACTCACAACCATGGGCTTTCGCGGATAATCTTTGAGGTAGGCCTGACTGTATTCCTTTGAGAAGCACTGATTGCATAGGGAAATAAATAATGTTACATAAAAAATTAAGTATGATTTGCACACAAAAAAAGTAAGTATGGTTTGCACAACCATGCCCGTCCTCCTCTCTGTCTGTACATGATGGCATTTTCACTTGTGAAGTATGATTTGCAAAAAGAAAAGTCCAAGTGTTTACCATCTTGCTCTTCCCTCTGATGACTGCTGAGCAAGTGACGGTGCTGACATAGTATGGTATGGGAGGTTGGCACTGCTTTACTATGGATTTGAGATAGTCCCACCGATCCTGGTTTAGCAATACATGGTTGCCGTAGAAGATGCAATCCTCGAAAGTTCCTCTTCTCACCTGGTATCCCGGACCTGTATAAAAAAAATAAGATGACAGAGTAGTAAATAATTTCATACGTAAGATCTAGAACATCAGCACTGTGTTGATGATCAATGCCTACTCCAATGATCAAGAAATGAACGACATAGATAACCCAATCACATCCACCCAGCAATATCTCATAGAAACATGGGCAAATTGAATATTTGATTTATTTAAACGAACAACTAAACACTGCTCTATGAAAGCTCTAGTTCAGTCAATGTTGATTTGGAAGCTCATCTAGAACCCAAACAGAGTAATGTGTGGTAATCAAGTGTCACTCAAACATCAACTTTCGATATTTCACGGTTCATTTAATATCTGACCAGCCATATAGAACTTTACCCTGTGGTGCCAAAATAGGATCGTGGTCCACATCTCCATCTCCATCAGAACTATTATCAGTGTCATAGTCGCTAGAGGTGTCGTCATCACCACTCTAGCCGTCACTCCCACGTGAAGTGCAATCTGAAGCATCATCTAAGGTGGTCCGGTGATCACTGTCTTCACTGCTGATGAGGATGGTTTCCCTTGCCATTCAAACCTGTTGCATGCATTGCAATGAACAAATGTTAGTTATTGATATATGAAATCAGTCTTCCATTAGGACTTGTTAGCACTACATACAATGTGAACAATCTTTTCGCATACTTCGCGCTAAGTACGTAGTTAATGTATAAACATCTACCTGTAAAATCTAGTCGACAACTATTCGCACGACTAGTCAAGACTAGTGGTTAGACTAATAATCATTGGGCAGACAAAACCAATTAGGATATTTCAAAGTTACAATTTTATGGCATATTTTTGTGACATTGGCATAAATAGTTGGTAGCCAACCAATCAGTAGCGAACATCTGTTATTTTGCAAAATATTGGCACGCCAAATTTTGGCATCGAACCATTCATCCTGATAGATCATGATTGGCTTGCTAGCAATGTTGGCATTGCCAAATATTGGCAAATTTATGTGAGCTGGACAAGAAAACTTGGTAATCAACCAATTAGTAGCCATGTAAAAATGAACCATGATTGACTGCTCTCATCGAGCAATACATGAAACTATAACTGATCTGCCTTTGATCACTGCAAATTTCCTGATGGGCTATTGTGTGGTACCATTAGGTAATAAATATAAAGTCTTTTAAGTCCCAACAAGCTGTTGTACATAACATTTTTAGAGGTAGCTGTGGAGGTTACTTTTCCAATTTCCAGTGAGGATATGATAGAATCTCTCAAGCAAGATGATAGCATAGTGAAGGCTATGAGAACGATCAAGGTATGTTGACCAACAGTCACCCTTTTGTATACTTGCTATTTATTTACTCATTACTACCCATACCAACAAGTAAAATCATGATTATGAAGTATAATGGCAGAAATCCAACAATGAGGAATTTGTTGCAATGTGAACTACTAGCTCACAGCAAATTTTCATTGACCCCAACAAGCCCATGCCATATCTTGGAGATAGGCTAACATATTTCAAGTAAGCATCAACAAAAATATGCACCAACCAATTACATGTGTGCACATATCATCAAAAACATGCACCAATCAAGAGTAGTCTATACTTGACAAATCCTTCAAAATATGCACTAATCATCATACTACCATCGAGTAATACATGAAACTATAACTGATCCTCATTCCATCATTACAAATTTCCTCATGGACTGCTTATGTGCTCGCCTTTTTAGTTTTTAAGAACTAAGCATCAGCAAATACATATACACAGTCTTCAAACTATCCCAACAAACCAAAACATGTGTATGCTCCTGTGAATATACTTTTTCTATATCTAGCAGTGGGGGTCATTTTACAGGGGGGAAAACTACTTGATAGCATCTGTGAAGCAAAATGATAGCATAGTGAAGGCTATGTCGATGAGAAAGGTATGCTGGCCAACACCCACCTTTTTCTCTTACTTGCACGAAAGTGTTTACCCATTACTACCCATACGAACAAGTAAAACCATGATTACGCAGTACATTGTCAGATTATCTTGCTGTAAAATTACTTATTGCAGTATGACCTACTAGTTGACAGTTAATCTGCGAATACCCGAAACATGCACACAAGCAAATGTCAGATTTTAACTTGGGTGGTGCTGCTAGACCACAAAATTAAGGTCAGATCGACATGCGAAGGGCAGGGAAGATCAATCTTACCTGCGAAGTGGTACCACATGGGGCTGGAGTAGACTTGTTCGAAGATGGCACCACCGGAGCTTCGGGCGGCGCAGCCAGGATTGGGGAGAAGAGGTGCCGTTGTCAGACCTTGCTGTTGATGAAGCAGTGGAGAATCATGGCCGGAGCAGGGGGAGTGGGTGGCCTTGCGGATCCGGCCGATTTGACGACTACGGGGGCGGCCAAGGTGACGGCTTGGCAAACCCTAGCCGTCATCCTCCACGTCGCCTCTCTGTCTCTACAAAGAATGAAGTGTAGTGGGATTGGGAATGGGGGTGGGGTTGGGGTTGGGGCCATCGCTCGCTTTTCTCTCTGCCTCCCACTTGTACAGGCCCACAAAAGGAACAAAGTGTCGGGCCGGATCAGATGTAGATTTGGCAGCTTTACCAATTCTGGCCAAACAGAAAAGATCAGCATGACCACAGGTGTTCTTTTGAAGAAACCCTAAAAATAAACTATTGTTCATATTGCATGTGGATGAGTCTTTCAGTACACCAATTGATCTTGAATAATTTTAAGCACTCCACAGTATATATAGGAAAATAATGGTTAACCAATAAAATGGTAAACTATTAGGTGCAAGGTTACAAATATTTTAAAAAATCACTAATTGAATTGTATGCATTTTTATGATTAAATTTAATAAATGTAAATTTTTTGCAAAAACTATGATATTTAAAATATTCATTGGTATTTTAAAAAACCCGCAAATGACTACTTATGCCAACCAGAACATCTTCAGGATTTCGGTTATTCATCTATTCTTTGGCATGCTGGTTCTCATAAAGCCTTCTTTGTACCTTCTCTTTGTCCGATAAATTCCTGAGATATTGGGCTAGTGCCTTGTGTTTCGCCCTCACACCATGCTTCATTTGGTATCCTTTGGCAACTCCTTCGGCGTGCTCAAGAATACTAACAAAAGTTGGGTCCAGATATTTGCCACAGAACATGCAACAATATGCCATACGCTTAAGCACGTTGCACTATCCATTCTGCAATTCTTCAAGGGTTTTTTGAGTGTGTGCATCCATCTCTCCTTCGGAAATGTCCGCATAATCATGAGAATAAGGCTGCAAGTTTAAATTATGTATGATATAAGCTGCACCATTGTTTACAGTACCTAATATTCCCTAAGTTCCATACTGTAGTGGCTATAAATTATTTTTAAAGTAAATATTTATTAACTTTGAAAATTTACGTAGAAAAAAGCAATATCAAATCCATATGAAAGCATAAATCATATGATGTACTTTTCAAAAAGTGTCAATAAACATGCACAACCTTTATGATGTCTGACTTTTAGCTTAAAACCAAAACGCACTAAATTGTGGAGTGGATGAACCATTAATTTCTCAAAGATTGATTGAATAAATAATGATCATTACATACTCATGATCAACATTATATTTAGACCTAGATTCCATTATGCCAATTCAACAACGTATTGATGGTTTAATGATTAACCTCTAACCTTAAACTTGAAGACAGATCTAGGGTTAGAAAATTAAAATTACCGTAACGGAATTCCAGTCCATGCCGTGCATGTGCGGCGGCTTGTGCTCGATGACGGAGTAGTGTACCTCCTCGTTGACCCGATGCTTGTCTGGCTCGGACACCGAGTAGTCCAAAGCTTTCTCGTGGGGATCCTGATCCATGCAATGGACGACGACGTCAGTGGTTAGCCCCGCAAGTCCACGATCTGTCACGGCGGCGTCCATGACAGCCCCCCCACATCCATGGCCATGATCTGTCACGATGGCCAATCGACCTCCACAAGTGGATTTCATATCCAGTGGTAGGTAGGCGGGCGTGTGAGCACGGTGATGGTTTTAGACCGTACCCTAGGGGGAGAGATGCGGGGAGTAATTGGTAGTTACCTACTATAGCGGAAATACTTGGGAGAAAAATTGATTGGTCGGCGTTGGGCACCTTCAATGCAGCGGCGCTTATTTAGGCCCTTAATTAGGATCCAATAAAAAATCACAAGCGTAGGCGCTTGGGGCGGGAGCTAGGAACTGGATTTTATACATCTACGTGATACAATTCAAAGATCGTGTCCGGGATGGATGGGTTGGGGATTGAAAATTGTGTACATAAACCCTAATTCTCAAGACTTGTGAAACTTTAGATCAAATTGTCATCAAGTGATCTAGTATTACTTGGATCGAGACATTGTGATCATCATGTAACCACGCCACAACCAATATGATGGTTCTAGTATTACTTGGATCAACACCTTAGGCAGCAAACTGGTGCATTTCCTTTTTGAGTCACCATCTCCCTTCTTGTAAACCACATGTACACACTCATCATGTATACCATAACACATCAGAATCTGTTAACAAGCGCTCACAAGCTTAACTAGCTTCAAACGAACCTAGCCAATTAGGGTTTTATGCTACTTAATCTAAATGAGCTGACGATTAATGAGCACGAGTTTAACAAGCAGAGATGCCAAACCACACACCAATTAACATAGTTCTACCTTAGTTCAATGCTTCCATATATACAAAAGCAAGCACCAGTTAGTAGTAATAGTGCACATAGTACAACCATAAACATTCACCAACAAAGTATAGCATAGGGTAGTACTTAGCATAGTTAAAACCAAAAGAGTATTAGTTCTAGCTGCGAGGGTGCGCACTTCCCTAAAGCCTCAAAGAAGCCTCATCAAGTAGTCGGCGTATGCGGCGTGCTTCACCCTAAAAGCATAGCCATTCTTGATGCTGCCTTGGGATGTTCCGAGTGCATGTTGAATGGTACTCGACAGGTTGACTTTCATCACCTTGTTGCAGTAAGGGCATCCATAGCCCCCCTTTCCGAATCTAGGCCACACTTTTGTCGAGCTCACCATTGTCCAGCTCCCTCACCTTCTGCCTCCTGTAGATCCTCTGGGTTTCTGGGTCGCTATCGACGTCGTCACTTAGGACCTACATGTAGTGCAAAATGTTGCGTAAGTATATTTAACATGATAATTCAGCAGGCACATAGTCTATGAAACATAATGTAATTGATGACAGCGTGAAATATCTTCAAATGATGTTGAAAAAATAAATGCATAACTTATTAGTTGCTACATAAGCAACGAAATGGGATAGTACCATATAGTATAAAAAATGAAGGATCAATCATACATGTCAAAGAGAGCACTAGCATTCCCACGTTTTGCCACACATTTTTCCCAAGCTTGCCTGAGGTTAGTTCATCAAAATGAGAGCCACAAGTTGGCAAGCCTAAGGGAGCCTTACCACACTTTTTGTGTGTATGCCATGTGGGACCCAAGTGTAGCTTGCCTCAGGTGTGGATGGAACCAAACACTCACTTAAGTTGGTCAAACTTGCCTAACCTTAGGTTTGGCAATCTTTGGCAAAGTTAGTCACAAACCAAACAGCCCTTTAGTGCAACAAAATTCACTGGTTACGTAAAAATGCATGAACTGATGATGTAACATGGCAGAGCAGCATACAGATGTACTAATGCAAAAAAAGACTTATAACTTACATGCATGAATAGATAAAATAGCTAGTGAGCTGATTTAGGGTTAGAATTTTGTGTGCTTATGATGATGGATATTGAAAGTCCCCATGTTATCGTCATGGAAGTTTCCCCTGTTGATCGATACCCCACCCATCAATGTTCCTGAACCATTCAACGTTCTAGGTAAAGTAGTTATTATGAATTCTGACAATAAGTGATCCCAAATATTGTACTTACAAAAAAGGGTTTTTATCATTTATGCCACCAGTTGTGTCCCACAACTAAGTATCGCCACTAGGAATTTCTACTACTAAAAAAAGCCATCGCTTCGTTAGACACATGCTCAAAAATGCCACTGGACATCATTATTGTGATCACAAATCTATTTTGACATGTTATAATGGCATCAATACATATGGACCAACATACTAGCTCTCCCTCTATCTCACTACAATAAAGTGTGGGCCCACTTGATCCCAACAGCGTTCTTATTTTCCCGTAAAATTATTCGCTTACTTACTCCTCACAAGTGAGGCCACACTTATCGTTGTGAGATAGAGAGAACTGAAATGTGGGCCTGGGCTTTTTTTGTCATATAGGATGGTCAACAAGTTTTACATGAAAATAACAATGTCTAATGGCATTATTGAGCAAACATCTAATGGAACAATGGCATTTTTTATACATCTAATGGCATTTTTGAGTAAGCATCTCACGAATCGATGGCATTTTTGAGCGGTTGTAACTTCTAAGGGAAAAACTAAGTAGTGGGATACAACTGGTGGCATAAATGATAAAACCCCTACAAAAGAACTAATTTAAACAACTCAAGTAAAACATGGATGATATCCAATTTCTTTCTAAAATAGCCATTGCTTAGAGATAATCAATGTTTAAAATCATTGCCACAACTACTTATGGAACATTTAAACCAAAGATCGATCAAGTGCAACCAAACATGTACTCAACATTTTAATACCTTATTTGCCTTGTACTGTCTAGAGAAAACCTAGGATATTACAAAATAAATAAATAAATAAATAAATAAAGGGGATAGATGACTAACCTCTTCTTCGTTCTCGTCGGCGACGACCACAGGTGGGGCAGGGGAGGCAACAACCGCGGCAGACGAACACCCGGCTGAGGCTGAGGAGCCACCACCTACTCCAGCAGAGATGCTAGAGGAGCTACCTATTCTGGATTATTAACAGAATAATTTATATAGGTCAAAAACTGACATATACATGCCTCAATAAATCTAATCTAGCTACACAGCCGCGAATCCAGGATTTCATACTTGGATGTTAAAAAATTTATATTGCAAACTAAAACCACAACAATATTTTTCAAATGGAGGGAGTAATATCTAAAATTTTCATGTGAAAAGATTCTTTGTCCATCGTAATGACAGTACTGACATGAATGACAGAAAATGAAGATTACTTACTTGATGACCATACAATATGACATTTTCATAACCAAGGCATGGTGTTGTTATCCTTAAGTTGCAGAAAATATTTTCACAATCACCTACGTAGGCAATTCAATTCCAAGGTCAAGCTACGTATTTGTATTAGCACAATCACCAAACCTAGGTGGATTTATTAGCAGAATAATTTATCTAGATCAAAATATTGCCTATACAGGGCTCAACACATGTAACCTAACTAGTTACCTAACACATCTACAGAATATTGATATGGAGTCTATCGATCAAAGATAAAAAGAAACCCTGGCCTTCCCCAAAAATAGACAAAAGGACTGACCAGAGCACACCTAGGATTTTACAAAAAATTAAAGGAGATAGATGACTAACGTCTTCTTTGTTGACGTCGCCGATGACCACAGGCTAGGGCACAGGAGGCGTCACCCACGGCTGAGGAGACACCGGCTTCGTCTGAGGAGCTAGAGCAGCCACCTGGTCCCGCATAAATAGAAGAATATTTTATATAGATCGAAAAATGGCATATACATGCCTAAACTAATGCAACCTAGCAACACAGCTTCAAATCCAGGATTTCAAAGTTGGGTGTTCAAAAATTTATAGTGCAAACCAAAACCACAACAATATTTTTCAAATGGCTGAGATCAAGTTGGCTTTTGACTCTAGAAGGCATTCTTCTGCCACTTCTTCTGTTACTTGAGAAATTAAAGAGTTAGGAGTAATATCTAAAATGTTCATGTGAAAATATTATTTTTCCATCATACTGACAGTACATACATGAATGACAGAAAATGAAGATTATTTAGTATGACATTTTCATAAACAAGGCATGGTGTTGTTATCCTTTACTTGCAGAAAATATTATGCTGAAAATAAGCAACCAAATAATATATTTCAAGTAGGGATGATAACAAGTCTAAAATATTACAGCCTATGGTAATTGGACTCCAGGAATCAAGCAATTAGTGTTGAGTAAATTGGATGACAAAAAATGTGTCTGCTAGATTAAGCGTGAGAGGCTAGTTTTATACAAATTGACATGAAGTTTAGTGCGCAAACTTCACCACTTTTAGTACATTTAGAAATAAAAGAACCATATATAAGAAATTTTGAGCAAAAAATCGTGTGGTTGGTAGATCTATCTTAAAATTTGGCATCAACACATTTTGGATGCACGAGAGCCATGGATCGGAGTGGTTGGTAGATCTTAAAAACAAGATAATCTATACAACGAGGAGCAGACCCCCACACCCATGCACCCATGTGGATCCGCCCTTGAAACCTAACGGATCTAACGAATCTAGGTACGGATTTCATAGATGGAAGAAAAGCAAAAACCCTAGCCATGCCCAAAACTAGATAAAGGACTGAACAAGGAAACCTAGGATATTTCCAAAAATAAGATTAACCTCTTCATCGTCGTCGTCATCGTCGACATTGACCACAGGCTACAGCAGAGGAGGCAGATGGCGTGGCAGAGGAGTCACCTGCTCCGGCGGAGGAGCCACCTGCTCTAGCGTAGGTTCCACCTGCACCTGAGCCTAGATGTGGTCGACGACGTCAAGGCCGCCCTGCTGCCGGCTGGACCCCTCGCCAACGGGGAGGGGTTTCTCCATGTGTAGCTTCGCACAGGGCTTGGATGCTTCATGCACCATGGCATCGGCCCTCCCTCCCATGGTGCGCTTGGGCATCTTGACGGCGGAGGTGCAACGGCGGGAAGGGAGCAGCGGTGGGAAGGGCAGGCGAGTGGTGAGGCATGGGAGGATAAAACCCTCCTATTTGTGGATGGAGAAGAGGACGGGAAGAGGGGGCGGCGATGAGATAAATGCTATGGGGAAGCGGAGCGTGCTATGGGGAAGTGGAGCCGCCGAATTAGTCCTGGGCAGTCAAAAGCATTTGTTGCCACGTTCACACCTCCCTGTGCATTGTTCACACCACCACGTCTGCCACGTCAAAACGCAACTTCTCACTCTCACTAAAATGAATAGCCTGATTGTGCACATCCATGATTTAGGAGTAATGCAACTTCCCTTCAAAAAATTGTGTAATGCAACTGCTCTCTCATTACACAGAACAAAGTCATACAGTGGGACAACTGCATTTGTAGGCTTGTTTCATCTGCACGTGTCATGTTTTATATTTGTCCTAAAGTATGTTGTAAAACTTTACAAACAATGGAATGGCAAATGGATGTGACAAAACTTTGTCCGCAACCGCGTGGATTCGTCTGCCATATATCCGATGTCTGGTACCGAGGAGGGGAATGTTGATCCACGCGATGCCATGTGTTTCATCTGGACCCATATCATGCACCCCTAGCCAACCGGGCCAAAACATGTGCCGCTAGCCTTCTCTATCCAAACAATGAGCTAGTGTCCACCATGCGCAGAGATGCTCATGTGGATAGGTTTGCTAGCACTAGTGAATGACGTCGGATCTCGGTGTGCAATATGTGTAGCCGCGTCTCTCTTTGGCATGCCTGGCATGCCTGGCATACCGACAGGAGGGACTCATCGAAGGTCCAACGAATCGCGGTGGGGTAAATGTTGGATGTATGGTGTGGTTCAACCTGGCTAACAGTGCACGGTTTGAGTTTAGGTGTCTAGGTGTGCAAGGCTAGGGGGGCTAGATGGCTAATGACTACGCATGCGTCATTTGTACATTGTCAAGGTTGAACGGTGGTTGTCTACATGGCCATGCGTGCATGCATGGTGTGGGTCCAATTTGCGTGCAGTGCATGGGATGTGCCTTGGTTGGTAGGTCCCACAACTTGCGGCACAGAGTTCTTAAGCAGATGAAGGGGCGGGCCCCGGTCTTCATCCACAAGCAGGACTTGTTCCCTCTCGATGGCTAGCTCCGGGATGCGTTTTGGTCTCGTTTACACACAACCTATGTGAAGGCTTATGCGTGCCGCTCTCAATGTTCGACCACACCCACACCGTGAAAGGTCCCAAGAAATTTGGATCCCTCATGAATTTGCACGGATTATAGCGGCAGCACACGACACCCGATATTTTTTGCCCTTAACAATGGCTCTGAGGCGGCCCTTCCCATTGGTCGCACATGGCACATATATGGACCAGAGCTTACATGGAACTGTCACCCCCAATCCCTGTTGTGATTTCATGTGGTCGCAGTATAGATCCTGAATTTCCGAGGATACTACCCTAGAAATGCGGCAAATGTCCCGAATATGGCACGCACGGGCTCCGAGAAAGGTCGGGACCTTGCATGCACTTTGGGATTGTTCTCTGTTGACCCAAGAGAATGCATCGACTAAAATGGAGGAATGGGCCCGCATTCATTGCGCAAACCGGACGCGTTACCTCAAGGTAGCTAGATCCAAACCATGCACCCCCGCCGTCTAGACCCATGTGGTGCACCACTTAGACACTAGAACCACACCATTTACGCCGGCCCCCAAGCCAACCATTCACCGTGTAGACTCATATGCCGCACCCCACAAAATATCTTAGCACAAGACTTCCACCCCGATTTCCACAACATGCACCACTACATGTAAGTGTCCAAAAAATCGACTATCGCATTATCAACATTTTTTTTGCCAAAACAAGTAAGTTGTTTTTAAATTGCTTGAAAATAGCAAGGTTTCTGTTAAATTATAATTTCATTAATTACACATTATTACGTGCATTTTTTTCCCTCAAAAAGGGGTGCGTTCCTTTTTGTAAACCCACAAAATTACTTCCTTTCCCTCGAAAAAACAAATCCTTGTTCACCCTCTCACGATCACGTTAACGGTGGCCTCGCCCTATAATCTAGGAGTGGTCGATCCAATCTACCCACGGGGGACAACTTCCATGCACTATCTATATTGGTTGGTTGCAACCATCTCGCCATCACAGTTTATTATGGGAAAATCACATTCTTTTGTTTTTCCTTCCAAAGATATGTGGCAAAAAAACATGGACCAAAAATTGTAGAAGGCATAGTGGGATATGTGCACATGTTGTCTTTTTGTACTACAAGTGCACTTATTTGCAAATTGCATGTGCAAGTGTCATGTTTCATTTTTTATTGAAAATTATGTTGTACACCTTTACATAGATGCTTGAATTATTGCTTTCGTCTGTTAATAATTCCTAAATATTGAAATTCAGCATGCACATAACACATGGCTTCCAAGCTTCATCGGCGACCTCTTGGATTCGTCTGGTATATGCCCGCTGTCTGGTATTGGGCAGGGGAATATGGATCCATGCGATGCCATGCGTTTCATCTGGACCCATGTCATGCACCCCCAGCCAATCGGGCCGACATCATGTGCCGCTAGGCTTCTCGATCCTAACCATGCGCTAGTGTCCACCATGGGTAGAGATGATCAGGTGCACAGGTTTGCTGGCACTAGTGAATGACGTCGTATCTCGGTGTGCAATATGTGTAGTCACATGTTGCTCTGACATACCCGGCATGCCGAGGGAAGGGACTCGTGTCGGAGGTCCAACGAACCAAGGTCAGGTCAATAATGGATGGATGGTGTGGGTGAACCTGGCAAATGATGCACGGTTTGAGTGAAGCTGGCTAGGTGTGCATGGCTGGGGGCTAGATGGCTAATGAGTGCGCATGCGTCTTGTGTACATTGACAAGGTTGACCGGTGAGTGTCTACTTGGCCACGCGTGCATGCATGCTGTGGGTCAAGTTGGCGTGTGGCGCACGGGACGAGCCTTGGTTGCTAGGGTCCACATCTTGCAACACAGAGTTCTAAAGCAGATGAAGGGGCAGGCCCCGCACACCGTTCGTAGGCCAGACTTGTTTCCTCTCAACGAACAATGGCTCCGAGGCGGCCCTTCTCTTTGGTGGCACATGGCCCATATATATGGACCAAAGAGCTTAGCATGTGATTGTTACCCCATTCCCTGCTATGATTTCATGTGGCCGCGGTATAGATCGTGAATTCCCGATGATACTACCCTAGAAATGCAGCAACTGTCCCGAATATGGCATGCGGGGCCCAATAAAGGCCGGGACCTAGCATGCGCATTTGGATCATTCTCCGTTGACCTGAGAGAAAGCACCGATGAAAACGGAGGAACGGGCCCACACTCAGTGCACAAACCGGACGCGTTACCTCAAGGTAGCTAGATCCAAACCATGCACCCCCGCCGTCTAGACTCACATGGCGCACCACTTACACAGTAGCTCCACACCACTTACACTAGCCTCCAAGCCAAGCATCCCCCCCGGGTAGACTCATATGTCGCACACCACAAAATCGAATTAGCACAAAACTTTCACCCTGATTCACCAGGTTACTACCTTGTGCGCCCCTAGCCAGCATGATACAACGCATGCACCTAGAGCCACCTGGGCCCATAGCATGCACCACTACACGTACGTGTCCACAAAACAAACTAACCCATAATCAACTTTTTTTGCCAAAACAATTTAGTTATTTTTATAATGGCTTGAAAATAACAAGGTTTGTGTTAAATCATAATTTCCTTAATTATAATAAGGTCCATTTTGTAACCACAAAAAATTCCTACCTTCCCTCGAAAAAAAGAATTCTTCTCTCACGATCACGATGACCTCGCCCTATAATCTAGGAGTCGATCCTATCTCCCCATGGGGGCCAAGTTGCACGCAGTAGATATTTTTGGTTGGTTGCAAATTTCTCTCCAAAACGGTTTATTATGAGAAAATAACCTTATATATTTTTTTACTTCCAAAGACATGTGGTGACAAAAGCATGGAACAAAATCGTAGGAGGCACGGTTCGATACGTGCACATGCTGTATTTTTCTACTACAACTAGACTTGTTGGCAAATTGCATGTGCACGTGTCATGTTTAACTTCATCTTGAAAATTATGTTGTACACATTTACATAGGCGATTGAATTGTTGTTTTCATATGTTAATAATCCCTAAATATTGACCACGTGACACATGTGGCAAGCAATCCAAACAATTCAAAAAAACTCCCTAAATATTGAATTTAATCATGCACCTAGAAATTATCAGTCATAGAATCAACATCTCTTTCATAGAGATTAAGGTACTTCCACATTAAATCTAATACTACAAATTCAAAGGATCAACTCAATACATTAACAGCACATAGGGATGTAGCCCAGGAATCCAACGAGTAGACAGAAAAGGAGGAACAAAAGCTGCAAGAAGAAGGATCAGCCAGCAGCAGCGCCATCAGCCTCCTAGCCTCACAACTCCAGGTCTCCAGCCTTGTGAACTCCAGTTTTTTTCCTACAAAACACGAATCACAAAGTTGCTGTTACAGGTTAGGACTTAGTGAAAATTACAGTTATGCTGAAACAGTTGTAATGACAAACAGTGTTGACATGATGGTTACAACAAGCAAACAAAACCGAGCTCACAAGTTGCAACTTACTTTTAACATCAACCAATTATATTAACATGGCCACTTTAGAGCAAGATTTTACCATGCAACATAAACTTGTCATAGCAACAAAGGAATGCCATGAAAGTATTGACAACATATGCAAATAATTTTTAGGAAGCATGGCCATGGGAGTTATATTTTTAGTGGCAACCTTCAAGCAAAGTTGCATAGTTTTATAACAGAAAGGGTTGTTAATCGGTGTCAAAACCGGCGGATCTCGGGTAGGGGGTCCTGAACTGTGCGTCTAGGCGGATGGTAACAGGAGACGAGGGACATGATGTTTTACCCAGGTTCGGGCCCTCTTGATGGAGGTAAAACCCTACGTCCTGCTTGATTAATATTGATGATATGGGTAGTACAAGAGTGGATCTACCACGAGATCAAAGAGGCTAAACCCTAGAAGCTAGCCTATGGTATGATTGTTGTAATGGAGGTTATGTCCTACGGACTAAAGCCCTCCGGTTTATATAGACACCGGAGAGGGCTAGGGTTACACAGAGTCGGTTACAATGGTAGGAGATCTACATATCCGTATCACCAAGCTTGCCCTCCACGCCAAGGAAAGTCCCATCCGGACACGGGACAGAGTCTTCAATCTTGTATCTTCGTAGTCTTGGAGTCCGGCGGACGATGATAGTCTGGCTGTCCGGACACCCCCTAGTCCAGGACTCCCTCAGTAGCCCCTGAACCTGGCTTCAATGACGATGAGTCCGGCGCGCATAATGTTCGGCATTGCAAGGCGGGTTCCTCCTCCGAATAATCCAAAGAAGATTGCGAACACCAGGATAGTGTCCGGCTCTGCAAAATAAATTCCACATTCCACCATAGAGAGAATAAAATGTACACAAGTTCAATCTGCTGACGTATTTTGCGGCATGACATCACACCACTACCAAGCCTTTACTTGAATCGTTTTTTATTATACCGCCTCAGCGCGTTTAGCGAAGCGGTTTCCTTGGCACGTCTTGTCGAAGCAGAGATCGTGTTCCCCTTATCCCGGGATTCTCATCAATACGGGCGTGGGTAACCCAACCGCGCCCGTCGCCACGCCTCCTCCATCGAAGGTGAGTTCCGAACGGTCACGAAGACGGCTCTTGGTATTCCCCCTCTTTATAACAGGACCAAGGCTCGTTTCTTTTCTTCAATCTTCCATCGAATCCTCTCCTCGCTCCAAGTTCCAACACCCAGAGCCCCAGATTCGAGTGCTTCGGACCTTCAACAATGTCCGGCTCCGACCTTCAGGGCCGGTGGATGCCCTCCTCCGTCACGGAGGAGGACGTGCTAAAGCTGCGTGAGGCCAAGTACCTGTCTTACGAGATTTCGCACAGGTTGCCCGCCCAAGGGCAGTCCATACCTACTCCCGAGCCCGGTGAGTACGTCGTCTTCGTATCCCACCTCCGTCGGGGTTTAGGCTTCTCGACGGATCCCTTCGTGAGAGGGCTCATGTTCTACTACGGGCTGGATTTTCATGACTTGGCTCCGGTGTCCATCCTCCATATTTCCGCATTTATTGTCGTCTGCGAAGCCTTCCTCCGCGTCACCCCCCACTTCGGCCTGTGGCTGAAGACCTTCAATGTGGAGCCGAAGATGATTGGGGGACGTCAAGCAGAGTGCGACGGGGCGGCCATAAGTAGGAGGGCCGATGCGCCGTGGCCCGCGGGCTCCTTCCAAGAGGAGCTTGGCTTGTGGCAGCAGGAGTGGTTCTATATCACCGCTCCGAAGGGCAGCAGGCAAAAGCCGCCGCCTTCATTCCGCCCGGGACCTCCATGATGGTTAATGTCGTGGGTCAACCAAGGGCTCAATTGGGGGCCGCCCAAAGACGTGCCCCTGTTGCAGGGCCGGATTCGGGACCTCCAAGCGAGGGAGATCGATCTGGTTGTGGTGATGCAGGTCATGCTAATCAGGCGTCTTCTGCCCTGCAAACGCCGTCCTCTTCAGTTATGGGAGTTCAATCCGGAGGGACCACGGATTCTGCAACACTTCATGGGTACGACACCCATGGAGATGTACAAGTTGTTCTTCGGACCGCAGGTGGCGTGTCCGGAATTGACCGAGGATGCAGGCCTAAGCTGCAATCACCCGGATACTCAGGTAAGCAGCTCAGTGTCCGGACGTACCGTTTGTTTGCTTTTCTATAATTCGCCTCTTAACCCGTTATCCTTCATCGGGAGTGGGTAGCGCAAGCAAAGCTGATAAGGTGTCCGGCTCCCCTCCCAGAGACCGCACCGGAGCCCATGCTGGTCAGAATGTTGGAGGTCGCGCCTTTAGAAGAAGGCGAAGGGGAAAATAGAGGAGCTATCACCGCGCCCAAGGGGGCGCTTGAAGAAGGGGGGATCGAGAATCCCTCCCTCCAGGGGGAGAAGAGGACCGCCTTCGAAGACCCGGAAACCAAAGTCTCTAAGCGGGTGAAGAAATCTTCACTGGAGGGTCCTGCGTCCGGGGAGATCCCGGCCGTACAATCTTCTCCAAAGAATCAGCCCTCCAGCGAGCCGTGAGTAGGAAAAGGGGAGTTCATTGATAAGAAAACATCCCTATTTGTGCTTCTGAGGATAACCAAAAAAATTTACATGTAGTTCGGATCTGCGACCTACTCAGATGAGCTCGTCTTCGGGGGATCTTCGTCCGGAGATGATGGAGAGCGAGACGCCTCCGTCCGCTGCACCGTCGGATAGGGCGGACGAGCCCGAAGTGTCGTCACGGAGGGTATCCCCGAGTCCGGCAGAGCTGAAGAGTTCGGCGCCGACTAGTGTTCGGCCGGGGGAGCTGAAGGATCTGCTTGAGAGGGCGTCTGTCTCAAAAGATCACCGTGCGTTGATGAGCATGGTGATAGGAAGGATTTCGTCCGCCGAAAGCGGATTGCATAATGCCGTCAGGAGTTTGCTGGCGGGGTTTGAGGTACGTAAAAACGACGCACCTTTTTGACAGTTTTGCACATGAAAGTGCGCCCTGTATAGATAGTAGCCCCTAAGACTTGGTAGGTTGTCAAAAGCGACAGCGTGCCGAGGATCGAAATCGCAGGTATTGAGTGTCGCCTTTCCTATGCAGGTGGCGGATAGTCCGGGGGCTAGCCGGACTGATGGAGTTGCCGAATTAATGCGGCAGCTCGATGTGGCGGATGCGGACATCATGCTAGACAACAAGCGACTTGACGAGTCGCAAGGTAAGTTATCTCTCCGCAGTCACCTGTTTAAGCGAGTCAAAGCCCATTTCTTACAATATTTATGCTTGACGCAGATGGTGCTGCTGCTGTGGAGAGCCTTCGGGCAAAACTTGCTCAAGCCAAGGAGCAAGCCAGAAGGAGTGATGCGGCTGCCTCGAGGGCAGCCGAAGAGTTAGAAGCCGAAAGGGCTGCACACTGCCGAAGCAGGGAAGAGATGGCCGAATTGGCCGTAAAATTGAAGCATGCTACCGACCGCAATGAGGCTCTTGAAAAGGAGCGCCTATCAGAGCGGGAAGACCTGGGGAAGGCCACCGCCAAGGCTAAGGATGCCTGTTCTGCAATGCGGGCTATGAAGGAGGAACTGCGTCAGTCCGGAGATATTGTGGCTGGCAAGCCTTTTCTGCTGCGTCGCTGGTTTGCGGACCCAAATTATGCCCAGCTTGGCCAGCTGTGGGGTCCGGAGGATCCATATATGGACTTAGCGGCAAGTGCGGCGGATGCCGTTGTGCACTTCCGGAGTCAGAAGGATCACAAGACGGAAGAGCTATTTTGGTCTCAATTCCATAGTCTGGATCGTTCACTTCCGCTGACCGATCGGTTGTCCGAATGGGCTGAGCTGAACAGGTTATCCGGACTTGCCATGACGGATATCGTGACTCATGTCTGGCCAGAAAGGCCCAAGGCGACGAGCTATTTTGGCTTATTGCAGCAATTTCTTGGGGCGGTGCCGCATCTCAAGGAGATGAAGCGGTCGGCCTGCATAGAAGGTGCGCGGATGGCCCTTGCCCGTGTGAAGACACATTGGACGGAGATGGATGCCACCGCAGTTGCAACCCAGGGTTCGGACGAAAGCCGGTTACCCGCCGAGCACTATTTCGGGGAAGTTATGCGTGGTGCTCGTGTAATAGAGTCGCAGTTCTCGAAAAATGTCACGTTCAAATGAACGTTGTATTTTGTAAAACAATGGTTATGATGTAATCGCTTTTTGTACTTGTACGTTCCAAGTATTGAAATATCTCCTATGCGGCCGTTTATGTATACGTGTGTATAACCTGAAAGATGGCAGTCTTTGGCTTCAGCCCCCACGCACAAGGTGCGGGGGTGTTCGCAAAAATAGCGCATTGTCACTCTTAATCCGACGTCTAGGTCCTGTTGAGGAGGTGGTAGCGTAGCAAACAAGGCAACCGGACTATAATGCTTTATCACTTTCACTTAGCCATTGGAGTTCGAGGGTGGGGCTACGATATAGCCCCTGGGGGCACCGCGCCCTCCGAATTCGGGGCGCGTGTGTGCCTGACCGGGAAACGGTCCTTCATCAAAGCGGGGGAAATCTAGACATTCTGGTGGTCGATCGAGTGGTTGACCAGTCTCTCGCTGTATCATGACAGTCAGTTTTCGGCTTTCTCTACTGAGGTGCTTCGCCCAGCCGAACTGGGGCACAATCGCAGTAGTTGTCCTAGTGCCGCGTTAGCCGATGATACGGAACGTAAGGCTGCAAAACACAGGAGCCGGGCAAACCCAACATTTGACCAAAGACATGATTCGGAGCAGATGCATATAAGGCCTAACTCGAGACGCCGAACACTCCCTAAGGTGTTCGGTCTTTATAATGATGGGCAGAACAATACCCTAAGCCCCTAGTGTCCAGGTACGGGCAAAGTCATCTGACGCGGCCGATGCCAAAACGTCAGGCTCCACTCTGGTTATAATGAGAAACCAGGGGATTATAACAACAAGAGACAGTAAAAAAGGTTTACGCAGGGTCTTAATCTGAAAAGAATCCTTGCGACGGGTCCCTACTGCACGTCTGCGCCTGTGTCACCGTTGTGCCGTGATCCTGGACGGGTGTGCACGTTGTTCATCTGTAAAAAGAGAGGAACTTAGTTTGAAAGGAAATCGTGCAAAAAAAAGGTATATGAAAAAATATTAATAAATAAGTAAAGCAAAGTCTATATGAGCTCGTTGTTGCTTATATGCACAGCCCCTTGTGAAGGGGTGTGTGGCTAGGGAGCCCCCAGCTTATTTATGCCGGACTCGTCTAGCCGTGTCCGGGGTCTTTAAATGACCCTTGCAATGAAATGATGCCACGTGGACCGGGCATTTTAGGTGTAAGAGACGCGTAATGTGGTATGGCATTGAAGCGGACAAAAGCTTCACGTCCCAATAGTGCTTGATAGCTACTTTTGAACGGGGCGACATGAAAGATTAATTTTTCGCGTCGGAAGTTGTTTGGTGACCCGAACACAACTTCTAGTAATAAGGAGCCTGCGCATTTGGCGTAAGGGCGTGGCGTCACTCCTTTAAAGGAAGTGCGGCTATGTCGAATTTTAGTATGGTCTATCCCCAACTTGCGGATTGTGTTTGGATATAGCAGGTTTAGATCACTGCCTCCGTCCATCAGGACTTGTGTAAATTGTAGTCCGTCGATTATAGGATCCAATATCAGAGCAGTCCATCCTACATTCCAGACACTTCTGGAATAGTCCATGTGGTCAAAAGTTATTGGTTTTAACATCCAATCTCGTTGTTCCGCTGGGGTGGACCGTGCAGGACCCGTCTTAGCGGGTGCCGCATTTTTCCGTATTATCACATGAAGTGAGTTTACTGCTTTGACTTCTTGTGGGAAAGTCTTTTGGTTTCCGGTGCTCTGCTGGTGGGGTTTGTCATCATCCTCGCTTGATGCGTCGAGCCCCCTGTGTTCTGCGTTTAATCGGCCGGACTGTTTGAAAACCCAATAATCTCGGGGTGTGTGGTTTGCAGGCCTTCCGGGGGTACTGTGGATTTTACATATCCGACCCAAAATTTTGTTTAAGTTGGATAGCTCATCACTGTTATCCTCAAGAGGCAGTTTTTTGTTGTTTGGCCGCGAGCTTTTGAATCCGGCGTTGACCGCCGTGTTCTTTGGGCTTTTCTCTTTATTTCGGCGCTGGTTTTTTCTGCGCCGTGATTTTCCGTTTCCATCTCTGATCTCGGATGTACTTGGGTCGCTGGTGCTGCACCTTGCCAGCCACCTATCTTCTCCCGCGCAAAAGCGGGTCATGAGGCTTGTTAGCACGGACATTGTCCTCGGCTTCTCTTGGCCGAGGTGCCTGGCGAGACATTCGTCTCGGACGTTGTGTTTAAAAGCTGCTAAGGCTTTGGCGTCCGGACAGTCGACTATTTGGTTCTTTTTAGTAAGGAACCTGTTCCAGAATTTGCGCGCTGACTCTCCGGGCTGTTGAGTTATATGACTTAGATCATCTGCATCCGGAGGGCGGACATAAGTCCCTTGAAAATTTGCTCTAAACGCGTCTTCAAGCTCTTCCCAACTTCCAACAGTGTTTTCTGGGAGGCTTTTGAGCCAATGACGGGCTGGCCCTTTGAGCTTGAGGGGTAAATATTTTATGGCGTGGAGATCGTCTCTTATAGCCATGTGTATATGTAGTATGTAATCCTCTATCCAGACTCCAGGGTCTGTTGTTCCGTCGTAGGCCTCTATGTTTATGGGTTTAAACCCTGCTGGGAATTCATGATCCAGCACCTCATTGGTGAAACATAGTGGGTATGCGGCGCCCCTGTATTTGGGTGTACCGCTGTCTTCGGACACTTGGCGTGTTTTGTTGCCTCCTGGGGCCCTCTTCTTTGGCCCGTAAATGGAACTGGCTGGGCCATCTGTTTTTCCAGGGTCATGAATCGGCTTGTGTGCGGCGCCACTTTTAGATTTTGGCCTATCCTCTGGCCGCCTATCCGGCCAGGCGGCCTCTTTGTTTTTTGACTGTGGGGGCTCTATGGCTTCCTCGTCAAATTCTGGCAGCAGCTTGCGCTTCGGGTAGCTCTTTTATTGATGGCCATTGCCGTATTTGTCTGCGGTTTTGAGCACTTTGCTCCACCTCATTCTGAGTATGTCTTCCGCTGTTTTGAGCTTTCGTTTTTCCTTCTTCAAGCTTCTTGCGGTGGCGACGAGTCTTCCGTGAAGGTTCTTATGCTTCGGTAGTATGTCCGGTGTGAGGTCGTCCGGACTGTTGGTTTCGTCAGGATTGGATTGATTATCCGATTCATCCTGTTCGGACGGTTGCTTGGTTGCATGTTCGTGGTCCACTGGTTTGCCCTGCTCTAATGCTGGGTCATTAGGAATGATGTCTTTGCCGAGGCGGGGCTTGGGGCGGCGCTTGCGTCGCTGCTTTGGTTGTTTATCGGCGGGATTATCCTTTGCCGCGCCCTGTTGGTCCTCGTTGTCGCTTCCTTTTGGGGTATCCACCATGTATACGTCATGTGTTGGGGTGGTCTTCCAGTGCCCTGTAGGCGCTGGTTCTTGATCGTTTCCGGCATCGTCGTCCATACCGTCAATGTCTTCGGAGTCATAGTCTAGCATGTCTGTTAGATCGTCGACAGTGGCTATAAAGTGGGTGGTGGGTGGGCTTTGAATTTCTTCGTCGTCCGCATCCCAACGATCCTGGCCATAATCCGGCCAGGTCTCTCCAGATAGCGAGAGATGTTTTAGCGAATTTAGGATGTCGCAAAAGCGCGAGTGTTGGAAGATGTCCGCGGCAGTGAACTCCATGACCGGCGCCCAATCAGATTCGATTGGCGGGGGCGCGGGAGGTTCGGACTCCGGCAGGGAATCCGGCGCCTCGGAGTCACGGGCTTCGTAAGGGACAAGGTTAGTGTTTGGCTCCATCGCCGTGGATGTTGCAGCCCCCGAGGCGGTGTCCAGCCACCGGTCCTCGATCTGGGCGATCGGCTCCGGACTAAAGGCCGGAGCGGATTCGTGTGCGGCCACCAGGGCACTATCCGGCGGCAGAGCTAGATCATGCCCATCGTGACAGTGCGGCACGCTCAGCTGTGGCTCGAGCCCGTCGAAGATCAAGTCCCCGCGGATGTCGGCCGTGAAGTTTAGGCTTCCGAACCTGACCTGACGGGGCGTATCTTTCGATCTGCTCCAGATGGCCAAGTGAATTAGCTTGTAGTGCGAAGCCGCCAAATACGAAGATCTGTCCGGGGAGAAAAGTCTCACCCTGGACAACGTTGTTGTTGATCGAAGAAGCCATCGAGCCTATCGGTGACGACACAGAGGAACTCTTAATGAAAGCACCAATGTCGGTGTCAAAACCGGCGGATCTCGGGTAGGGGGTCCCGAACTGTGCGTCTAGGCGGATGGTAACAGGAGACGAGGGACACGATGTTTTACCCAGGTTCGGGCCCTCTTGATGGAGGTAAAACCCTACGTCCTGCTTGATTAATATTGATGATATGGGTAGTACAAGAGTGGATCTACCACGAGATCAAAGAGGCTAAACCCTAGAAGCTAGCCTATGGTATGATTGTTGTAATGGAGGTTATGTCCTACGGAATAAAGCCCTCCGGTTTATATAGACACCGGGGAGGGCTAGGGTTACACAGAGTCGGTTACAATGGTAGGAGATCCACATATCCGTATCGCCAAGCTTGCCCTCCACACCAAGGAAAGTCCCATCCGGACACGGGACGGAGTCTTCAATCTTGTATCTTCGTAGTCTTGGAGTCCGGCGGACGATGATAGTCCGGCTGTCCGGACACCCCCTAGTCCAGGACTCCCTCAGTTGTTGTTATTGGTAGTGGCACACTAAGGTTGGCTAGCCATCGAGGATGACCAGTGGGCCAGGGGCCACATGACTGGGAGCATTTATGTGTGCATGATTGCCGTGGGACCCGAATGTTAGTGGCTTACTCTAAAAACAAAAGGGGGGGTTATAGTTTAATGGGAACCATCAAGGAAATCCGCAAAGTTTTATAGCTGACAGATTTATACTTGCTGAGATGCACGGAGTAAAATGATGGCATGTTGGAGGCAATAAATAAATATGCTACATGGCATGTCATGGCATCTAATTGCACAGAATGCTAGTACAAATCATGGAGAACAACACATACAACATGAGCATCTCCATAAGAGCTGGTAGCTCTACCAAAAAGCAATCAACAACTCAAAAAAAAAGGTTCAAATATAGTATCAAGCACTTAATAATAGAAAGACACATAACACAATTTTTGGAGTAGAAGTGCAGGTGAACATCAAATTCTACCACTACAACAGTACAAATTTAGCCTAGGGTTCATATACATCATACTCCAGCCCCCAAAAGCATGTACTCAATCACTACCACCACAACTATAAGCACAAGCAATAGGAAGATTAGGAGTGGGGAAGCTTACTCTAAAAAATGGTACGGCTTTCGTTCAGACGAGGGGAGCGGCGAGGGAAGCGTGGAGAATGGCGGGGAAGCGAGGTTGCGACCACTGTCCTCCTCCTCTTGCACTTCGAAGTCTCCGGTGACTCCGCTGGAGGCTCCACAATATGCAATGGCACCTCGTGCATCGTGGGTTCCTAATCCAGTGGATGCTCTACCCTGGATCTGAACGCCCACCACCTGCGCCTGTCCCTCGGATTGGACGAATTGGCCTGCTCCATCGCGCACAGGAGGATCTCAATCTCATGCCTCGGTTGTGGGGGGGGAAGCTTTTTCTTCTCCCTGGATGTCATTTCCCTCAAAGTGGCCATTGCCGTCCAGTTCAACAGCCTTGTGTTGTTAAACCAAGAACGGATCTCCATCAACCTGGCCATCTTGACTTGGTCGCAGCCGGTGATCTCCATGAAGTCGGTGTTCTCGCCGCCGGCGATCTGCTCCTCCATCGAAGTTCTTGAGTGGATGGAAGAAGGTGGTGGGATGTGGAAGAGGAGACGAGCAAAGTTGCGGCCGCGAGAAGGAGGAGAAGGAGAGGCAGGTGATGTCGCGGTTATAAAGGTGATGAGTGAGGGGAGGGACGATGGCGTCGGCGGTTCTGCATCGGATGAGAGGGGCGGTGCATGATTGTTTTCTTCCTATGACTTTTTTTAGACAATTTTTTCCTATAACTGAAATGCCAGAGATTAAAATGGTTCCAAAAAAGCCCAACCACTGTAAAACTTTGTATAATACATATAGATAATTTGGGCCAACCAATGCCCACAACATGAATTAATAGTATGCTTACAACTTAAATAACACCAAGACAAATATAGATAGATAGATTTTTTAGCTAAAAAAGATAGATAGATAGATAGATAGATAGATAGATGGCCGCCGCTTCTCCACCAGGCTCCTCCTTGCTCCTCCTCTGGGCGCCCTTCACTGCTCTTCCACGGTGTTGTTGATGGGGAATGGTAGAGTGTGCATGTGCTCGTCGGTGGGGAAGACGTTCTCGTAGTCCGTGAAGAAGTTATGGGTGGTGAAAGCTATGAACTTGCAGCCACACCAGAACACGCGGCCGAGGAGGTAGAACGCGTCGAAGGGGTTGGTGAAGTGGGCAAGGATAGCAACCACAACCCCGTTGTGGATGACCTCCTCGACTCGGTAAATCCTTGGAGATCCCCGAGGGAGGTGCCCGTAGTCGGACCCAAGGAAGAAGTCGGTGAACCCCCTTGTGCCCCTCCACCTTGACATCGCCCACACACAAAGGGTGCTCTCGACATACATCCCAGCGGGGTAGAGCATCTCTGGCACGGTGGGGGGGAAGCGGTAGGTTGGCCCAATGTACTGCATGGCTGCGGTGGGCTGGTTCTTGGGGTTGTTTATGGTGAAGAAGGAGAAGGGCAGACGCAAAATGCAGGTGGGAGAGTATGGGAGATGGATGAAGGGTGTGAGAGGAAGAGGAACATGATAGGTGGCTTAAATAGCCACCGTGGCAGTAATGGGGTCAAATGTGAACAAATTTTCCACCCACCGCGGCATCGGGAGTGTACACGCGTGGGAAAATGTAGTGTTAATCAAAATGCGAAGTTTAAGTGCTGCCCTATGTGTCGTCGGTCGGGTCAACCGGGGACGGCTCTGCGGCGCGTGCTCCTTCGCGTATGTGCACGCATGCAACATTGGCTGAAGCGGACGCATGCATGCAACCTCATGCAACGTAGGCTCGCTCGGGCGCATGCAATGGCGGCGGACATCGCTCGGTCCAACGGGTGGGCTTCTTTACACAGCCCAACGACACGCATGCATGGCAGCCCACCCTCGAGCGCCAAAAAAAACATAAGTATTATATGATTTATCGACGCGAAAGCCCTAGATAATCCTTACAACGTCAAAAAGCTACGAAACTTGGCAATGATGCTAGTCATGTTGGTACAAGGTTGTTGGTGCACTTCAAGGATGTCGACAAAAACATGCTTCGAGACAGACCCTTCCCATCCCGAAAGGCCTCCCATGAAGCAGGTTCAGAATGACACCGAATTTTGCCAGGATGTAAGTCCAATGAGATCAACACTTGTTCATGTTGGCCAATGTGGCACTGAACGTCGAAGGAGATAAAGATTGATACTTGTTCATGTGGGCCCATTTTTTTACATTTAGTGTCGATAGAACACAAAAAACAAACATGACTATATGCTTTTAGGTCTTCATGCTCCCCAATTTGTTGGTCAACTCAACATGTTTTGCCTTAAGATGCCACCTCTTTCTGTAAGCTGCAATTGATGTGGTTTTGGAATGTTGGTTCGCTTTCCTGCAGAACGGGCATTTATAGCGACCGTTACGCTGGTACACAATCTTTTCAGCCATGAGCCACTTGAAGATTTTCTTTCTGAAAGCTTCCCTCAGCTGTAGGTAGTTCTCCCATTCTTCCAAATCTGCACTCTGGTATTAGAAGAAAAAAAATCTCATGCCAGCGAACTGTACATTATATCAAAGGCAGGCATAAATGGATTGCTTTTTATTTGTATTTGTTTCCTAAAACTTTGGTTATATGAAAGACAGGCATAAAATGGAATACAAACGATCCATTCATCTAAATTTGTAAACCCTAGGACTGATAACCGTACGGTTAATCAAAAAAAAGGCAAACAGTACGATTGTCTATACGAATAGCGATGAATAACAAGTGAGCAATTTCTAGGGTTAACCTCGAGAAGGCAAATTCTAGGGCTAATCTCTGCAGACACTAACCGATTCATCATCGTTGGTGCTGTGTTGGACCAGCTGCGGCTGCAAATCGGCGGTGATGACGTCCTTGTCGACCAGTTCCTTCATGGGGTCCACATCCGCCGCACGGAGCGCACCAGCCATGCCCCCTCCTCCGGCAGGTAGGATCATCCTCGCCGGCAAGAATGTGGGCTTTTTGGCGGCGGCGAGTAGTGGGCGGCGACGAAGACGTGGGTGGATAGGCAGAGGCGATCAAACGCTGGAGGCGGGAGCGAGATTTGGGGAGTGAAAATTAAATTTTTCTGGGAGAGGGAGGTCAAGGCCACACACAATTTGTCACTTTTGAAATTTAGGTAGAAACATGCATGTATACGGCATCGTGCACACCTAGAGATTTGCCCGAACCAACCAATCAACCAACCAGCAAAAGAAAAAGTTCACAATGTCGGTCCACAAACGTGGCAACATAAACCGAACACCAAAATAGTGTGTTCAAAAATAAAACAGCAAAATCGGAGGGACATTTTTTTTCTTTTGCGCAGTACTACTAAATACTAGAAGGGAGAACTACTAAAAAAATACTAGAAGGGACAATTGGCACATTTAATTTCACATGGCATCTACCTTTTTTGTTCATTGCTACCTATGTTGTACCGATTAGGTAAAATTAATGGATAATTATTAAACCCTGGCTATTGTCAAGGTTTATCGATGTGTGTCTACGTGGCCAAGTGTGCTTGCACGATGTGGGTATAGGTGAGTGTGATGCACGGGACGGGCCTTTGTGGTTAGGGCCCACATCAAGCGGCACCGAATTTTGAGGAAAGTGAAGGAACGAGCCCCACACATCGTCCGCATGGCAGACTTGTTCCCTCCCATTGGCTAGATCCAACATGCGATATGGCCTCGTTTACACTTAGCCCGCATGACGGTTTATGCATGCCCCTCTCAGTGTTTGACCATACCCTTCATGGGTCATATGATAAGACCACGCCAGGCCCCGTGATGCACTGCCTAGGCACAAACCGGACGCGTTACCTCTCGGTAGCTTGATCCAACCATGCACCCCCGCTGTTTAGACCCAAGTGGAGTAGCACCTAGACACATGACTCGCGACACTTGCGCCAGCCCCCGAACCATGCATCCCCGCCATGTAGACTCATACGTGGCCATGTGTGCATGCATGTTGTGGTTCCAGCTGAGTGCGATGCACGGGACAGTCCTTTGTTAATAGGTCTAACATCATGCGACAACGAGATTTGAGGCAAATGAAGGAACGGGCCCCGCACTCCCTTCACAGGATGAACGCATTCCCACTATGTGGCTTGATCAAGCATGGGATATGGCCCCAGTTGCCACAGCCTACGTGGGGGCCTATGCATGCCGCTCTTGATGTTTTACCACACCCTCTAGGGGTCGTATGATTACACTTGCGCCAGGTCTCGTGAATTTTCGGCCCCTCGCGAATTTGCATGGATTATAACAGCAGCTGATGAGCATCATAGCCTAGAGAACGGCATCAAGGCCACCCCTCCCTTTGGTAGCATATGGTGCATATATGGACCGAAGAGCTTAACATGGGGCTTTCAACCCAATCCTTGCTATGATTTCATGTGGCCGCCGTAGATCTTGAACTTTCGATGTTACAACCCTAGAAATGCGGTAAATGTCCTGAATATGGGAGGGAGGGGGGAGAAAGGCCACGCAATAAACTATCCCCATAATTTTATGTTTGTTTTATCTGGCAAGACAAACAAGTTTTTTTAAATAAGGATTTTTAGCATGTTTTAATAAGGATTTTATAATTTCACATTATAAGGTGCTTATTTTGTCCTAAAACAAAGGTGTTGTAAAAGCACAAAGCTCCACATTGAGCCTCTCACCATCACGTTCACATTGAACTCACCCTAAAATTAAGGAGAGGTAGATCGAATCTCCCCATGGGGGGCAACCTCCACCTAGTAGCTAAATATGGTTAGTTGAGAATTTCTCGCCAAGTCGTTTTTTGAGGCAAAATCACATTCTTCTTTTTTCCTCCAATATTGTGGTGAAATACATGGAAGAAAAATCGTGGGAGGCACGTGGAACGAGTGCACCTGTTTTTCCCCTCCAAAAGTGCACTAGTTGCCATATTGCATGTGAACGTGTCACCTGTACAAACAATTGAATTGTCATTTTTGTTTTGTTAACAATTCCTAAAAATTGAATTTCAGCATGCACCTACCCCATGTCAGTTAGGTAAAATTTCTTTTATCCAAGCTCCGCCAGCGACTATGCAGATTCTTGTACCATGCAGGTGCTACTCCGGGCCTCTGGCGTCCGGTACCGGACAGGGGAATCTAGATTTGATGCAATACAATTCATGTTGACCCACACCATGCACCCTTAGCCAACCAGGACGACAACATGCACCGCTAGCCACCTCAATCTAGACCATGCGATAGTGTCCACGATGGTCAAAGATGCTCAGCTGGACATGTTTGCTGGCTCTAGTGCATGATGCCCAATCTCGGTGTGCAAGACGGATAGCCGTGTGTCGCTTTAACATGCTTGGCTTACGGAGGGAGGGACTTGTTGGAGAACTAACGAACCGAGGTGGGGTCAAGGGTGGATGGATGGTGTGTGTCAACTTGGCTAAAGGGGAACGGTTTGAGGTCATTTGAACAATGTATGCCATGGCTATGGTCATGAGCTACCTCACTTGCCTTACCACAAAAGTTTTCATAAGGTGGCAATGTAAACCTAAAATTTTTGAGTTTTATTTTTGGATATCCTGTTTGTTACATTTATGGAACCGTGTACAACAAATTTGGGGTTATTTTGGAGATGGTCAAAAAAATCACTTCATTACAGACGGACCGTTTGGTCTCACTTAAGCGAGTTTTTCTAACAAGGTGGTTTTTTCGACCACAACCAAATCACCAAAAAAATTGTACACATGATCTTTTCATAAACATAGACAGAATATGAAAGTTTTCCATTTTTTAGAATTTTATATAATTTATAGTGGCTCAGTGAAACTCAGGTACATACCTCTGACTTTACCTTAAGGGGACAGTGTAAACTTCATTATTGTTGAATTTTCTTTGATGATCATGTTTATTACATGGATGTGATAGTGTAAAAAAATTGGGTGATTTGGACATGGTCCAATCATAAACATGAGACCATACAAAAAAAGAAAAATCCCACGCTCTAACAGGAGATATCAAACCCCACAGCCTACATACGACTAGAAACCCAACCATATGGGCCAGGATGTAGGCATGTGGGATGTTGATTTCTCCTGCTAGTAGGCCCCACACGGCATACACAGAAGTGGGAACATGTTCTTTTCGTGAGAGAGGCTCATGCAAATGGTCTCTCAGCCGCGTATATAAGTAGGTGCGTGCGCGTCTCGCTTGGCGAGGTGGGACTAAACTCCCACCACCTGTCAGTTGCGCCCGGTGCATCTCAGCTTTGGGCCAAATTTTCTTGGGCTGTCCCAGGCGAACCTCACCCACGTGCTGGACCACGCATCCCTGTAGATGGTTGGGCTGGCCCATCTTGTATGCATATCCTTTTTCTTTTTTGTTTTCACATATTCTCTTTCATTTATTATTATACAGTCCAAAACAAAGGTTGTTGTAAACGCACAAAACTCCTTCTTTAGCCTCTCACCATCACGTTCACATTGAACTCACCCTAAAATCAAGGAGAGGTAGATCGAATCTCCCCACGGGGGACAACCTCCATGGAGTAGCTAAATATGGTTACTTGAGATTTTCTTCCCAAGTCGTTTTTTGAGGGGAAAATACATTTTTCTTTTTTCCTCCAATATTTGTGGCAAAATACATGGAACAAAAATCGTGGGAGGCATGGGGGCTACCTGTTTTTCCGCTCCGAGAGTGCACTTGTTGCCAAAATGCATGCGAACATGTCATTTCCACATTTTCCTTAAATCATGTTGTACACCTGTACAAACAATTGAATCGTCATTTTTATTTTGTTATCAATTACTAAATCTTAAATTTCAGAATGCACCTATCCCATGGCGTCTCATCCAAGCTCCCACATCAACCGCACAGATTCTTCTACCATGCACGTGTGCTGCTCCGGCGTCCGGTACAAGAGAGGGGAATCTTGATCCGATGCGATGCGATGCAATTCATGTCTACCCATAGCATGCACCACTAGGCAACCGGGCCGACAACATGCACCGCTAGCCGCCTCGATCTAGACCATGGGCAAAGATGCTCAGCTGGACATGTTTGTTGGCACTAGTGCATGATGCACCAATCTCGGTGTGCAAGACGTGTAGCCGTGTGTAGTTTTAACATGCTTGGCATACCGAGGGAAGGGACTCGTCGGAGATCCAACGAACTAAGGTGGGGTCAAGGGTGGATGGATGGTGTGGGTCAACTTGGCTAAAGGTTTACGGTGGGTGTCTACGTGTGCAAGTGTGCAGGCATGGTGAATCCAGCTGTTTGTGATGCACTGGACGGGCCTTTTTGGATAGGGCCCACATGAAGCGGCACCGAATTTTGAGGAAAATGAAGGAACGGGCCCCGCACTCCGTCCGCATGCCGAACTCGTTCCCTCCATTGGCTAGATCCAGCATGCGATATGGCATCGTTTCCACATAGCCCGCGTTAGGCCTTATGTGTGTCTCTCTCGGTGTTTGATCACACCCTTCATGGGTCATACAATGAGACCACGCCAGGCCCCATGAACCACCGCCTAGGCACAAATCGGACGCGTTACCCATTGGTAGCTATATCCAAACCATATGCACCCCCGCCGTATAGACCCACGTGTGGAGCATCACGTAGACGTTTAGACTCATACGTGGAAATGCATCCTCTTGGTAGACGTTTAGGCTCATGTGTTACCTCTTGGTAGCTAGATCCAAACTAGACTCACACCACTTATGCCAGTCCCCGAACCATGCATCCCCGCCATTCAGACTCATACGTGGACATGTGTGCATGCATGTTGTGGGTCTAGTAGAGTGCGATGCACGAGACAGGCCTTGGTTACTAGGTCTAACATCACGTGGCATCGAGATTTGAGGCAAATAAAGGAACATGCCCCGCGCTCCTTTCACAGGTCAGACACACTTCTCTCTTGATGGCTTGATCCGACATGTGATATGGCCCCATTTGCACACAGCCTATGTGAGGGCCGATGCATGCCGCTCTCAATGTTTTACCACACCCTCTAGGGGTTGTATGATGGCACCACGCCAGGTCCCATGAATTTTTAGCCCCTCACAAATTTGCATTGATTATAACGACAGTAGACGGGCATCATAGCCCTAGAGAACGGCGTTGAGGCCACGCCTCCCATTGGTAGCATATGGCACATATATCGACCAAAGATCTTAACATGGGCACTCATCCCATTCCCTGCTATGATTTCATGTGGTCGTGTAAGATCTTCAACTTTCGAGGTTACAACCATAGAAATGCGGTAAATGGCCTCAATATGCGAGGGAGGGAGGGGGTGGGGGCGAGAAAGGCCACGCAATTACCTACCCCCATTATTGAAGTTTGTTTTTTTGGAAAGAAACAATTTTTTCTAAATAAGGAATTTTTAGCACTTATTAATAACGGTTTTATAATTTGACATTGTAAGGTGCATTTTTTCTCTAAAACAAAGGTGTTGTAAACGCACAAAACTCCTCATTGTGCCTCTCACCAACACGTTCACGTTGAACTCACCCAAAAAGGATTTCCCTATTTTTTTACGATTTTCCTTTGTTTTTGTTTTTTAGACAAAATGATTTTCCTTTGTGTTTTTTCATTAGTAACATAGGGTTTTACTTTGTGACAGGTAAGCGGCCTATGGGCCTGTTTGGTTGTTTCTTTACAAACTGGACCCACGGGCCGTTATTTTATGTGCTTGACGTGGATAGGGTCCGTGTCATCACCCCCATCGCCCACACACCCCCGCCCCCCTCATCCCCACCCTCCCCACAATTCTCCCTGCCGCGACCCCACCGCCTACTTGCCAGGCCGCTCTCAACGGTTGGAGCAGAAGAGCGCGGAGTGAGATTGGGAGGCCGCCAGCAAGCACCTAGCAACTATCGGTGACTAGGTGAAGTGAGAAACCCTAACTTGTAATCTTCAACTTCTTTGTTCCTTTTTGTGTTGCCATTTCGGGAGTTGGATATGGTTTTCAAAGTTGTAGATTAAATAGTTAGGATTTTCAAATCAGAGGTTAGATGGAAGGTGATGCAGAGATTGAAGGAAGTTTTCTACAACGGTAGCTTGCTCGGAATTTTTTCCTAGGGTTTCGGTATTCCAGGGTTTTCATAACAATGAGCAAGTGCAGATGCATAATACAATAGCAGCAAATATTAGCACCCAGTTTTTTAGAAACCTAGAAAAATTTTGGCATTGTGCAGTGGCGAATCCAGGAACAAACCGGAGGGTGGGCTCAAAACTTATAAGTTGGGCTAGTGGATTAAATTCCTTTTTAGGCCGAAATTAGGTTGGGTTCAGTAAGGCAGCCATTAACTTGTAGTCCTAGATTGCAAGTCAACTAAACATTTCTCAGAATAATATTTACTGCAGTGTTTGATTTTTTTTGCAGAATACGGAATTTTGATCCAAATATTTGTATCTTTGTAGGGAAATAACAATAACCTCTTAATTTTGTTGCCCAAATTAGTTCATATTTTAAAGATTATAAATATGAGGGCGTACAATATATCAGAGTTTTTAGGAATTATTTTAATCTTTATTTTGTGTGCTTATGTAGTACCAGGAAAAAGTGAAGTAAGTTCATTTTCTCCAATATGACAGACGACAAGTGGCTAATTTAGTTGGATGCGGATGCGGATGTATGCGGATGCGGATGCATGTGGATGGGATGTATGTTGAAGGCATGTGGCTAATTTTCCAGAACATATTTTCTTTTGTTTTTCCAGGAACAAATTGTTGGATGCGGATGTATGTGGATGGGATGTATGTTGAAGGTGTGCGTGTGTACATTCGGGTGGGCCAAGTAACAGCAGTAGTAGGATTTATGTTTTGATAGGACTTTTCTCAGAGATTACTGATCAGTCTCAGACACTACCTCAGTTGTGCTGTAGAGGAGGAGGGGCCAATGCCGCGCGTCGACGCTCGGGGTGATCCCATGCTGTCGGTCGAGGATCAAGAGAAGGACATGTCTGAACAAGCTGTGGTGCGGCGAGCACGCGCTGCATTGCAGGGTTATGAGGAATGGAGGGCGAGCCACCCGTGCAGTTCAAGTGTATGATTGTTGATTACTGATGTAGTACCTTTGTTGATTATATTGTATGATTGTTGCCTAGTGTGTTTACATGCCATTTCTTAAATTCTCATCCTTTGCTTTTCTTCATTTTATTTTGTTTACATAGGTGGTGTGCATAACCTGTCAACAGGACTGCAACAGGCCCGATGCCACTGGGTTGACATTTACCATCGGGCTAGATGGGGACACTTCAGCTGTGGTATAAATAATCATGTCAATTTTTACTTGTATTGTGTTTGTTCCCCTCTACTTTGAAGATTAAAAAATGTAGGAAATAAATAGCAATTTAATTCTACATCTATAGATCGTGCCATGCTACGCATGGCACCAGTTCAGCGCCATCCCAGACAGTTCATTTCTTTTTCAAGCGAGAGGGAGCCGCATGTATGATTTTGGAATGTACAAAGGGAATTGCCATCCCAGACAGTTCATTGCTTTTTCAAGCGAGAGGAAGCCGCATGTATGATTTTGGCATGTACAAAGGGAATTCAAGGGCGATCATCGGTGGTGAAAACTGGTGCAGGTTTGTGGAAGACTTCGACCTGCGAGAAGGCGACCTTGTCTCCTTTGATTTGACTGAAGACATTCCTATGGTGTGCTGCTGCAACCTACCAAGGACATATGATCAAAATGAAGAGTGTAATCCTCTAAAATCAGTTGTCATAACAAAGGGAATTAATCTGACGAAGCAAGAGGAGCGTAACCTACATGACCTTTTGGTGATGAAGAAAGGTTATATAGGTGTATTTTTTGTCCACCGCTTCACCAAGTCGAACATAGCAGGAAAGACGATGGTATGTTTTTGGTGTGCTAGTATTTTTTATTTTGTATGCAATTTTCTTTGTTTTTTCATGGAGAGAAATATTAATAATATGCTATTATAGTTGAAACCAGTGAATACACTGATGTGTGTTTTTGCATATCCTTTTGTTTCCCATAACTGAAGATCCTTATGTAATATATGTAGATGTAGCTGAAGATCCTTTTGTTTACTGCTCCTTAACATATTTAATAATTTTTCTTCCTATGATGGTGCATACAGAGATTACCGGCGAAAGTTGTCGACGCCCTGAAGACCCCAGGATATGGGGAGATACCGGGAGATGGGCTTGCTGGCATTCGGCTGTGCAAGGACAGTTTCACGCCGGTCAAGTACCACAAGTGTGATGATGGCCGCATCATCTTTGGCAAGGGATGGAGTGATTTTGTTGACAGTGAAGAGCTCAAGGTTCATAAAGCCGTTCTTTTCGGTTTCAAGACCATCTTCAGATCGAGGTGGTTATGAACATGTTGACCGAGGAGCCACAAATGTAGCACGACAACGCAAGAGTGTCATTTACACTAGGTATGGTGCGAAAACTATGTTGATAGCAGTTATGCATCTATGGGGTTACGTCTTCATTATGTCTTGGGTGATGATGACTATGAGAGGAGGACATGTTGTAGTTAGAGTAAATGCTAGGATAGGGTCCTATTCAAGACTCAAAATAGGGCTTACACAGGTGGTTGCTTTATTGGTTGTTATTTCCCTGGCTATAATCATGAACAATGGTAATGCAAATGGAATCTTTAAGGGGGTTTTATTAATAATTTAAATCATGGAGTTAAGATGGTAGAACTACCTATGAGTGTTTGCGTAGGAGATGCGGGAAGGGCATCATTTGTGTTCTTCACTCTTTGGTAATGCAGCAATAATGTGAGATTACAAAATAAATGGTATAGTGATCTTGTGATTCTTGTTTAGCTAATTTGCTTGTGGATCATGGGATGGTCTATATTGCAGATGAAGGTGATAAACAAAGAGGTGTTGATGTTGGGAGCAAAGAGGTGCTGATGGTCTATATGCGCAGGCTAGAGCATGTAGCAGGTGAATTGTACAGTTCATCACAAGTGTGGAGTCACATGATACTGCGGTGTCGCCTGCGCATCTCTCAGCTATATTTTCTGTCCTTTGCCGCAGTCTTATTTTTTGGACCTTCATGTTAAGTCTGGCTGGGCTTGCTACCATGTATGATTTGTGCTGCTAGTTGATTACTTTAGTTTCTAGTTGTAGTTTGTATCAGGGGCTTGAAAGACCATGTGGTTTCTGTTAATGGAAACTCAAAGGGGGCGACCCTTCTTTTGATTAAAAAATATGAACTTTCTCTATGCAATTAAAAAACAAATTTTCTCTATTCAAACCCAGTTGAGAATAGTATTCATTATAAATCTGAAATAATCTTTTGGTAAAAATGGCTATCGCATTCTGTATCATAGCTAGTGAAACTGAAACAAAATAAACATCTTAAGTATAATATCTCTTGAACACAGATCAAATTAGGCAAGACAGCTAGAATAAAGGATGATTCAACTTGCAGGAAATTTGAACCTACGACTTACTAGCAGTATAATAAAGTTTACAGACTATCAGCTAGATAAATAGAAGAAACATTTTAGTTTGATTCATTCTTCCTTCCGGACTTCCTTGACCGCCTAGATGGTTTGGCGTGATGCTGGCACTGACTCTCGAACCCCTTTTGGAAGTTCACCAATCGCCTGTATACATCATAGGTGGCATACGCATCCCTGGAAGCATAATAGATGTTCTTCAAGGGCAAGGGCGCTTCTGCCCATATATGGTGGTCATCTTCTGTGATAGCATCCTTCATCTTGTTGTAGCTGTGGTGGATGATGGAACCAGCGTAGTCAGCCAAGCCATACTTTGGCTTAATCGTCACTGGATCAGGCACTCTCCACAAATTCTGGATATCCACAAAGTTTCGTACCACCAAACCAACACACTTGAGTTTTTTCTGGTCATTATTGATGTCCACCCCAACAAAGGTGTACTCCTCGTCGAGCAGGAAGGCGGCAAGCAGGCCGCAGTGCTCATCAGCAACGCTTATGTGGTACATAAGCACATAGATGCCAACGCATAACTGGACCACAGCAGCCATTTGTGTTGGACCACGAGGCCAGGTGAACTCCACATCCAGTGCAACTATCTTCTGGTCGTTGTTCTGCAGCCAGTATTTGAATCTGCGAATGCAGTACTCAACACTACTAGCCTTGTTCATGTAATTCACAAAAATTCCGATATTTCCATCTGCCCTGACAGCTCAATATTTCACGAACGCCATGTCGAAGGACTGTAATTGATGAAACCAGTATAAGACATGAACCATGACAATAACATGATAACAATAAGCCGAGATGAAAGATAGTATAGTAATTATGGCACTACTGAAAGTTTATGTAAACAAGTGCATGAACAATTTAAACTAAACATGTACTCCCTCTATAAAGAAATCACTAAAGTACTGAGCCAAAAGTTGTTATATTTCCTTGCAGAGGGAGTATATGCGAATTAACAATCAAAATTTACACTCTTGAAATATTTATCTAAACAACTCCACCAACAATCAAGAATAAACATGTATCTATGAATTGTTCATCGCCCATGCACATGAATCTGTGTGTATAAACTAAAGAAGAAGGAGAAAAACAATAAATTGACAAGACAATGGACTATATGTTACATGCAGATGAATCTATGTGCACAATTCTCATAAGGCAATGGACTACATGTTGAAGGCAGTTGAATCTGTGCGCACAAAATAAAGAAGCAGGAGAACAAGAAATTGACAAGAAGAAGGCCATCGTATGTGCTGCTATTGGAGAACTACTAACAAAATTGACAGGAAGGAGAACTCACCATTCCAGAAGCCAGATTGTTGGGAGAGTGGGTGACACAGAGGAAGAGGTAATAGAGAGGACACAGAGGCAGAGGAACCGTTTTTGGAGAGTCGTGGCAGTGAGGACGAAGCGCCCTCGCGCATGCCCGTCCTAAATAATTGGGACGGGGCTCGTCCCGCCTGTTGGAGTCCTCCCACCTGTTGGAGTCCTCGCTTTCCTTTCTCATGTTCTCATTTAAAATGGGCTCATCCCATTATAATAGGCCCGTATAAGAAAGCACAAGAAGCCCAAACGCTTCACGGTTGAGATTAACTTGCTAAAAAAATTCCCAAAGAAAAACTTGCTAAAAAACACTACGTGATCTAAAACTACCTCTTCGTGAGATCCCAAATTCCCAATATTTCCATGTGGTCGGGTGTTAGAGAATCCCCTATAAATACAAAGCTTTTCACGGCATAGATCATATACTCCACCCTACACCTCCCACCCCATGCCTCCCATACCTAGCCTTCCATGACTACACCGAATTACCACCCCACGCCGCCCAAAGTAGCTCCCAGGTCGGTGAAACCGACGGAGTAGTCATCTTCAAAGCATGCGTCGGCGAATCAGGAGATGAAAGAGAAGGGCACGTCAGAGAAGCCAACGAAAGAGAAGGGCATCTAGGACAAGCTGGCGAAGCAAAAGATGAAAGCGAACGGCAATGGAGCCGGTCGCCATCGAGAGAATCCTCCGGTAACGATCGAGATCCTTGTATTCTGCATATTCCCTCCTTCCCAAGTTTGCATGCAATCCCATAATTTACGACGCACTTCCTTTTTATCTTGTTTAGTTACAGCCATAACGAACTATCCCTATTTTACCGAAGGGAGATGGGTGTGTCTAGAAAGAAAAGAAAAAAGGACCCAAAAAAGGCTTGCATGAATCTTAGCATAAAATCAATGACATAGGACTTAGATGTGCAATAAAATCAAGGTTATCGTCTCTGTTTATATGCCTTAAAATTTGGAAATTGCTAATTTTTTGGCATAGGCTTTATAAATGAGTTCTTAATCCCTAGTGATTGAAACTGTTGGTGATTCCCCTTAATTTTGCATGGTCTTTACTAATTGATATTTTTGAATCTGATGGGAACTAAGGAGTATGTGCTCTTGAATGCTTGCAATGGAACTACGACATTCCTTTTTTGAGATTATCTATAAACTATTGATCTTCTGATCATGTATGCAATTATTTTCGTAAGCATGACGCCTGAAACTTTAGTAGTGTACATAGACCAAAGTATGCTCTTTCTACTAAAAATCTATACTATTATAAGTCAATTTGCCGACAGAGACAGCTTGTTTTTCTATGTCTGGTGTTCATTTATGGCCCAGAAGCTCTATGAATTCATGCAGTACTGTAGAGCACAATTTTGATATTGACATAGATTAGATCTAGTCGGTTCTATGTGTGTTTAAATGAATATCAAACAGAATCTAATCACACTATTTGTACATTCAGGGAACTCAGGTTGCTTCTTTGCTGCAATATGAGAAGTTCATAAAAGATTTAAACACATAGCAACTGACGTACATCAAGTTTATTGGACTGGGTGAACTTCTCAAGACTCCTGGCATGAGAATGAGACGTGTACTGTGCCAGGCCATCGCTTATTCATACGATACAGAGCAGGATGCCTTTATAATTAATGGGATACCATGTAGGATCACACTAAAAGATGTGGAGCATATAACAGGCCTGCCCTGCATGGGGAAGAATCACGTCTCTTCAAATCACAACGATACTTTGGAGTTGTGGAAGGAACTGAAAGACCCCAATGACACAAAAGTAACTTTGAAAGGATTTCTAGCCAAGATGAAAGGCGACAGCACACCTAATATTGTCAAGCCATTTGTCTTGTACACCATAGGCAAATATGTTTCCTACCAGATTGGCAGTTCATTGATTAATTCCAGGCTAAATCTTAGGCTCTGGTCTTGTCGATGCCAATTAGTGCAGCGGGTGCTTGCCTTCTTTTCTCCTTCTGCACGAGTTATGGAAGGCATCGATGGCCCATGTTTTAATTCCATACTACTGACCATGATTAGCGCCTAGAGTTGAGGAGACCACGGTTGGATATTTTTTATTTTTGAATCTTTATTTTATTTCAGATAAGTGCCTTGCAATGGAGATTACCTTATATGACCTTTCAAGTGTAACCAAGCTGAATCTAATGCTAGTATTTGCACATTCATGGAACTCAGCTTGCTTGTAAACAAATTACCTCATGAAGTAGCGTAGAGCACAATTTTTATGTTGGTATATATATGTTGTATTCGTCTGTATGAGTGTTTAAATTGTATACCATGCTGAATCTAATCACACTTGCACATCCATTGAACCCAGGATGCTTCTTTGCTGCCATATGAGGAGTTCATAAATGGATTAAACACGCAGCAAAGGATGTACATCCAGTTGTTAGGACTGGGTGGACTTCTCAAGACACCTAGCATCAAAATTAGACGTGTACTGTGCATGGACATCGCTAATTCATATGATGTAGAGCAGGATGCCTTTATCATCAATGGGAGACCATGTAGGATCACACTAGAAGATGTAGCGCATATAACAGGCATGCCCTGCCATGGGAAGAAGCATGTCCCTTCAAATCTTGATGATAATGTGGACTTGTGGAAGAAACTAAAAGACCGTAATGACACCAAAATAACTTTCAAAGGATTGCTAGCCAAGATGAAAGGCGACAGCACACCAAATTCTGTCAGGCCATTTGTCTTGTACACCATAGGTATATATGTATGCCAAACAAAAGAGGAGTATGTGGATAATAAATATATTGGGATTGTTAGAAACGTTGAGACGATAAACACTAATCTTGGACAGTTAACGCTTGACTATCTTATGGATAGCGTGAAGAATTTTGTAAATGGTGAGGCAATTCTGGAGGGGAATCTACTACTGTTGCAGGTAATTCGTAGTAGTACAATTATCACTTACCTAACATACATTACATAATGTACGAGAATATTTGTAAACTCCTTTTGTTGTCATGCATACATGGTACTACGAGATGTTAAGAGTGAACCAATTGGACTCTAGCATCTCGTATGAATCAAGGTTAAGGCCGCTGATCCTGAACTGGAGTGAGGAGAAGGCAAAAAAGGTTGACAATATAATCTAGAATAATTATCTGGGAGTTGGAGAGGTAAAATTTCAGCACATTGCTTGGATTATGTAACATGTATATTTTCTAAATCATACTAACGGCACTAAACTGCAGTATGTTGAGGACCTGATGAGGCCTTTCATTCCAGCCGAGATGGTACGCTGGCCAAACTGAAGACTGGCGCTCAGGTAAATGAGTTACATCAGGAACAAATATATATTGTAACATTCCAATTAGTATGAAGTTATATGATTGTAATTGTTTCAAAGTCTCAGATTAAAGTACTCGTCGGACATGTATTGACTGATTTGCAAGAAGTTGCCTCCCTCGTGCGGGAGGCTAGTGCAGAACAAGTCGATAGGATGTGCACCCTTGAAAAGAAAATGGATGAGTGCCTTAGGCGTACCCGTACAAATGGCAAGCTCATAGAGGACCTCATCAAAGAATTGAACGTAAGCCTAGAATTATGAGATTAGTATATATAATTGGAAATTTACGTGTACAAGGTTTTTTCTAAATTATTTTACTATGAAAACACCCCAGACTAACATGTATTTTTTAAAGACAAAACGCAATGGAATATTCCCAGGAGTGGAGGACATACATCTTTCTGACCTCGGGGCACCTTCACAGCCAATGGAGGCCTCTGTTGAGAATACTGAGTAGGCTTCTGACCAGGGGAAACAAAATGATGTCACAGAGGTTGCTGCTAAGCACCATTGTAAGCAGCGAATAAAAAGTGATGACATGGAGCCCCCAATGAAGAACCTTGATGAAGAGTTTGACGTACACATGTTAACTTAATTATGAAACAATCATTGTCGTTTCAGAAATAACATGTGATCTTCCACGTACAGGATGAAGCATTAGAAAGAGCTGAAATAAAACTCAAACAGGATCTTAGTGGTCTTCATAAGCTTTTGAAAGAGGTGGATGATATCCAGGGTGCTCCTAGTTTGGATAAGAAAATGCATTCCAAAGCCACCACAAGCCTTGAAGATTTCCAGGTGATACAAACTTTACCTATAATTGAGCAAGAATCTGCTAAAGGCTAACACGTGGTTTATTTCGTATGACAGAATCCGTTCAACAGATGGAGTAAGCAGCACTCTGTGAAGGCTATGGGATCGTGAGAGCCTGAAGAGCCGCATGCCTTCACAGATGATGACAGCCATGATGAATCCTTTCAAAAGCAGCAAGAAGTAAGTGTGGTTGAATCGATGCCACCAAATCATGGGGGCAAAAAGAAAAGTGTGGTATTGCAATTATTTAAGAATGACGAGTATGCTTTGTATGATACCGAGAAGAAAAAAAAGGAAAAACAAGACTCCATCAGAGTCTACAAATGATTCCGAGGACACGAACAATAAAAAGAGGAAAATCGGCTCTAGCAACTTAAAAAAGAGGTCAGAAGTTACTGAAACCCAGCGGGACCAGCTAGATGTGGTTCAACAGGATTTCGTGGTGTCACTGATCAACACTACAAATCATGAAAAACAAATGGTTTAGTTGATGACATTGTCATGCTATCAAAGCATTTGCAATGCCTCACCCAAAAAGATGGATCTGAAGATGGCGTATGGTTCGGTGATGAAGTAAGATATTTCACAAATTAGTCTATGAAGTTTCATTTTTGTACAATACATTTAACTTGATTATTGTTGTAGGTGGTTGATGCTGCGATCCAGCTCATGCGTCATGATGACCCAATTGACACAAGGGATGGCCAACTGGTTTACATTGAGAGGGTGGCCGGCGTCGCTAAGCTCGAAAGAGATGGTAGGATAGAGGAGTGCTACGAGGACGCTTTGGCAGACATTCCTAGAACAACACAAGGCACCAGCTACCTGAAACATGATATGGTATTTTAAACTAACGTAGAACATATTTTTTATTACTATACACGTTGATCAAATTATCTGTGCACTCCGGGTTTTCCTACCTACGAACAGCCAAAATGTCCACTGGTTACTTGTGGTCGTAAAGCCCAGAAGGAGGAGATCCAGATTCTTGATTCACTTTTCCACTGTATGGTACCCAAAGAAGTAAATAACGTGGTGAGAATTACAACATATTTAATTATAACAAAGGATTTGACATCGTATGTAAGTATTAGTCATAGGCAACTTCTCATCCCATTGGGCTTGCAGGTACGTAGGATGGAAGCACATCTGAGAGCAGCGAGGCGAGTCAATGGGATAGAAAGCAATGCATGGGAAGACATTAACGTGACGCAATGGCCAGTACGGAACATTAATGTGCCAAAAGCCGAAAAATATTATCTTTTGATTTTGTTTTAGATTGTTAATATCTGAAATGCTGATCTAACAACATAAAATGTTGCAGTTCTTGTTGTGCACTGTACATGCTGAAGAACATCAAATTATTTACGGGACTAAAACTGAGGAAGCAATATGACGAAGTATATAGAGTAACACCTAAAATTAAGTCATTTTCTGAAACTTATGGAACGATACTAACATATCCTTGCATGCAGGCCTACATCAAGAAATTCAGAAAAGAGCTACCTGTTGTGCTTGTCGATTCACCCTACAACAAAATGATATATAGGAATAGGTTCAAGCAATACCATGCTAGGCTATTGGATGTAGCTGCGGTTGAAGATGACGAAGATGCAAGCAGTTAGTCCAACAGTGTGGAGTGTACACTTGGCCATAAAGCGATAGAGTAGGGTGTGGTTGGGTTTTAGTCTCGAAGAAGGTTTCCTAGCCATTTTCTTAGTCCATTGCGCATGAGTCAAGTTGTAAAACTTCAATAATATTGGTTACAATATTTTGCTTGAAATAAATTTGGTCTCTACGGGATCTCGTAGAAATCTACATTTGCTTTTTACTACCATGTGACAGTAACAGTGCCTGGGCAAGATTCGGACCAATTACAGTGCACGGGCAACCCTAGAAGAATAATGGATTATGATATGTCTATTTTCATACGAGAGAAAATGGTACGAGCATGAGCATAGCCTCACAATAAAAGAAAAAATAATGCGTGATTCAACACGCAATCCCAGCTATCCCAGAAAACGGCACAGTTAATGTCTCATAGGCAGGCCGCAAAGCCAATAAAATAGAGCATAGGATAACAAGAGTAAAGCACGTACCATAGGGGGCCTCTGCAGGTGCTGCAACGCTGAATTGAAGGGATCACCTTCAGGAGCACAGTGGTGTGGCCATGGTACATCCATCCTGCCTCACACTACAAGAAATATGCTCAATTGTGACCTTCTGGCAGTGACCGTGGAAGAAATCGTCACAAATCTATGACCATTTAAATTCAATTGGTCGTGGCCTGTTTAGGAGAGTCAAAACCATAAACCATAATGGCTATTTTGGTCAAAAAGGTCGTAATTGCCTTACACAAAATGGTCATAAGCAGACAACAGTGGTTGACAGCATTATTTCTAGCTGATTACGACCAATCCAGATGGTCATGGTGTTGTAACATGGATGACTAGACGTCCACATCACCAATTTTACCTATGTGTCGTGTCATTTTGCCTTATGTGTCGGTTGTAGCGTCTGTCCGTTAATAGATTGACTTGTTGACTAAACTGGG
Organism: Triticum aestivum; assembly: GCF_018294505.1. Lineage (NCBI taxonomy): Eukaryota > Viridiplantae > Streptophyta > Magnoliopsida > Poales > Poaceae > Triticum > Triticum aestivum. Next base: position 230,821,538 of record NC_057801.1, read on the forward strand.
TCTACATTTACAGACGGGGCCAACTAACATAGTACAAATGACATGTGGGACCCATCCCATAGAGGTGAATAAAGCAGAAAAAGGCGAAAATTCACTTTGGCTCACAAGTGTATATGCACTCATTGTCTAAATACATATTTTTAAAAAGTTTAAAAAATTCGAGAAAAAATCTTGCATGTAAATCCGGACACTATATGTGTGTGCACCAAGTTTCGATGAAAAATGACATTTTTGTGGCTTGTGTAAAAAAGACAATTTTCGATGCTTGAATAGAGCAATTCACAAGCCATTTTTTAAATATTTTTACACATGCAACAAAAATGTCCTTGTTCACCGAAATTTTGTGTGTGAACATAGAATATCTGGATGTACACACGAGATTTTTTCTATACATATTTCATAATAGGTGTATATACACCTAAGAGACAAAACGACACTCTCAAAGAAAAAAAGAACCGTCCCACAAATGTGAATAAAGCAAAAAAGAAACACCACCGCGCCAAAACGCCAATCTCAAAGAAAAAAGGGCCCATCCGACAAAGGTGAATAAAGCAAAAAAGAAACCACACCGCGTTATTCAAACTAGCAACCGGTTGAGTTTCCCTAAGGAACAAACCACCACACCATAACAAAGATACGGGTACATACTTGCCCGCAACCTATTTAATGGGTTGTGTCGAGTGGGCTTGGGCCTTGGTTGGACAAGGGCACCTTTTTTCTTTTATATTTTTCGTCCACCGAGTGGGCCGACTACCGGGTTGCGGCTCGTTTTTTGGTCTATTTTTGTTCGCTCATTCTTTTTTTTACTTTTTTTTATTATTTATACTTCCAATTATTCTATATATATATTGAAAAACTAACTTCACATAAAACGTTTGAAAAAATGTTAACCAAGCATTGGAAAATCTTACATGTGTATAAAGGAAATGATTACCATATGTACAAAAAGTATACAATGTGTGTGGAAAAAGTTGATCATGTATTTAAAAATGTTAATCGAGCATTTATAAAATGTTAAACAATTATATGAAAATGTAAATCAAGCATTTGAAAATGTTAAAATGTGTAAATAAGAAATAGTAACCATGGATTAAAAATATTAACCATGTATCGCCACCGTTCAAACCTCGATGTCTCGCCACCAAAACATGTATTTATGATTAAATAGATACTTATGTAACTCGAAATGATTTTTAGAAAAAAAATAAAGAGAAAATTATGAGGCAGCTGCAGTTCAAATTTGACCCTCTTCCTGCTGAATCGGCGGAAATTTGTCTTTTTCAACAGATGTGGATCAAAAGCTTTGGACACCCAATCATTTTATCAATTGTGTATTAAATATGGCCTAGTATTTTATAAAAATGATTTGGTCCAAATTTTCAACAAATGTATGGTAGGTCCTTCACACAAAAAAAACTCATTTTGGGCACTCGGAAAATGGAAATGATGTTTTTGTCCAAAAAAACAAAAAATTCCTTAGGCAACATTGTTTGCCATTCCAATATGCACCCTTGTACATAATATTAGATCATTTGAACAAACCAGGCCATGAATGTGGCCATAAGATTGATCATTTGGCTTGAAAGCCATTGATCTCCACACATGATAGCTCGTTTTATAGAACACTTTTTTAAAATAATTATCGTATTACAAGTTTATTATTTTTCCTGTTAACGTGTCCACATATAATGACACAATGCGAAGGTTTTCCATTTTTTTAATTTTTTTAAATTATTTATGCCCATTTCAAAATGCGGTCAAAACGGCGGGCTTGACCGTTCCTAGCTAGTGGTTAAATCTTGGAAAACTTTTGGTGTTTCTCTGATTAAATAGATACTATTGTACCTAAAAATGATTTTTGGAAAAAATAAAGTGCAAACTATGAGGCAGTTGCAATTCAAATTTGACCCGCTTCCAACTGAATCGGCCTAAATTTGTCTTCACAAGAGGTGGATAAAAGCTTTTGACACCAAACCATTTGGTCAATTGTGCATTAAATATGGCCTAGTATTTTAGAAAATTGATTTGGTCCAAATTTGCAACAAGTATATGGTAGGTCCTTCACAAAAAAAACTCATTTTGAGCACTCGAAAAATGGAAAATGACTTTTTCATCCAAAGAAAATGAAAAATTCCTTAGGAAACATTGTTTGCCATTCCAATATGCACCCTTGTGAACAATATAAGATCATTTGAACAAACTATGCCATGAATGTGGCCATAAGATTGATCATTTGGCTTGAAAGCCATTGATCTCCACACATGATAGCTCATTTCTGAGAACACTTTTTTTAAATAATTATCGTATTACAAGTTTATTAATTTTTCCTGGTAACTTGGCCACATATAATGGCACAATGCGAAGGTTTTCCATTTTTTGTTTTTTTTTGAATTTTTTATGCCCGTTTCAAAATGCGGTCAAAACGGCGGGCTTGACCGTTTGTGGCTAGTGGTTGAATCTAGGAAACTTTTGGTGTATCTCTGATAAAATAGATATTTTTGTACCTAAAAATGATTTTTGGAAAAAGTAAAGAGCAAACTATGAGGTAGCTGCAGTTCAAATTTGACCCGCTTCCAGCTGAATCGTTAGAAATTTGTCTTTTTCACAAGAGGTGGATAAAAGATTTTGACACCAACCATTTGGTCAATTGTGCATTAAATATGGCATAGTATTTAGAAAATTGATTTGGTCCAAATTTGCAACAAATATATGGTAGGTCCTTCACAAAAAAACTCATTTTGGGCACTCAGAAAATGGAAAATGATTTTTTTGCCCAAAGAAAATGAAAACTTCCTTAGGAAACATTGTTTGCCATTCCAATAAGCACTCTTGTGCACAATATGAGATCATTTGAACAAACTATGCCATGAATGTGGCCATAAGATTGATCATTTGGCTTGAAAGCCATTGATCTCCACACATGATAGCTCGTTTCTGAGAACACTTTTGAAAAATAATTATTGTATTACAAGTTTATTATTTTTCCTGGTAACTTGGTCACATATAATGACACAATGCGAAGGTTTTCCAATTTTTTTATTTTTTTGACTTTTTTATGTCCGTTTCAAAATGCGGTCAAAACTGCGGGCATTACCGTTCGTAGCTAGGGGTTGAATCTTGGAAAACTTTTGGTGCATCTCTGATAAAATAGATACTTTTGTACCTAAAAAAATTTTGTTGCAAAAAATAAAGAGCAAACTAAGTGACGATTGTAGTTTAAATTTTACCCATTTTCTGCTGAATCAACAGAAATTTGTCAATTTGATGGGAGGCTGATAAAAATTTTTTAACACACAATCATCTCGTTAATTGGACATAAATATGGTCTAATATTTTTGAAAAAAATGGTTCCATTTTCAATAAATATTTGATAGGTTATTTACATTGGTGAAAAAATATAAGAGAAGAGCTAACTATCACTGAGAGAATGGCTCTCCACCACCTCTCCTCTCCCTCCCACCTCCACCTAACCTCCATCAACAATGGCGGCCTCTAATCCTAGGAATCATGGATGTTCTTCTCCTTTGGGACTTTGCCCGGGGCTTAGCCCTTGCAGATCAGGTGAGACACAGGTTTGGCACGACGGTCCATTTTTCCTCTTCCCAAGGATCCAAGGAATTCTTTCTGGTGGTTACATTCTCTTCTGCATCCTTTCCTCTCTCGGTGGAATCTGTTGGTATTTATTTGCAATGTTGTCTTGGGGGTTCAAGTTCTGGATTCCATGTTGCCAAGATCAAGGATCGTACATTCCGTTTTTCTGTTGCAAGCAACAAAGTTGGACATTTCATTTATGGTTTGAAAGATCGAGTTTGGCCAGACTTTGTTTGTCATTTCCATCTCTTTAACGGACGATATGCTCGAGCTCCTGTCTATGTCTACTCCTGGCATGCGAATCAAGAAATTTTAGACATCTCTTCTCGGTCTCCCGTTGCGGTCAAGACCAACCTTCGATCCAGCTCTCTGTCCATTGCATCAGGATCCCCGTCTGCTCAGGTCCTTGGCAAATTCAACATTGCTCCAATTGAGAACATGGTTTTTTCAAACAAGAGTTCTAGCGAAGCTTCATCTTCTGATCAGATGCTTCTTCATTCGAATTTTGATGATCCCATGATTCCGCCTCGTAATCTGGCTACATCACAGGCTATGGGTTCAGATATTCAATTAATGCAGCATTTCCTCAGACATGAGCAATTGATGGCCAATCATCCCACAGATTTTATTCTCCTGGGCAGCTTTAAATGCTTACTTCACGTCCAATACCCACCATTGCCCCAGTGTTTTCTTTCCTCTGCGTTCAAATATGTGCCACCACATGAGTTTTGGCCTCCAACACTTAGCAACCAGCACAAGGCCGATCTGGCCCAAGCCCACTACTCCTTGCAGGATATTACGGAACTAAATACCCAATGGGCCTCGCTCTGCTCTAAGTGTCTGCAATGGGGTCATAAAAAATTTGGTTGCCACGCACGCCTAATATGTATTAATTGCTCCGCGCCTTACCACAAGGCAATCAATTGCCCCAAATATGCTTCAACGACGCATACTTTTGACCATGTTGGCGCTCGCCTGGGGAATCAAATCATCTCCACCACCTCTCCCACGGATCTGGCCTCCCTTCCCATCAATCAGCATAAGAGATGCACCGTCAGATGTCAATCGTGTGGCTTCTATGGACACATGGCGCGGCAATGTTTCCAGGGACGGAAAGCGCAAAAATGGAAATGGATTCCTAAATCCACTCGACTTATCGATTCTGCCCCTCATGCTCCGCCTTCCACCTCAATTGCCCAAACGCCTCACCCCAGTCTGCAGCCCACCTCCCCTGTCACCAATGACATCACTCTTCATCACTCGCCATTGATGCCTACACCCACTCCGTTCTCCGCCATGGCTAACTATCCACTCAACCCTGTCCCCTTCCTACCGCCTGGGTTCGCGGTGGAGCCTGGACCTGTGGACCGTTTGGTCAGGTCTGGGATGGTGGTCGGCCTGATTGCGCCGCTCAACCATGATTTCTTGGCGATTAGGGAAGCCAGCGCGTATGTTCCTCTGCATCGTCGGGCTGTCGTTCGGACTGCTATCAAAGGTTTGCTGCATGAAGCCCACCTCTTTACCACTGAAGCTAGTGATCACCCACTTGGTATTCGGATCTTTGGTTTTGCAAGCTCGTTCTTGAGGGATACGGCTGTCAACACCCCGTTAGAACTAGAAGAGGAGGATTTGCTTATCACTTTTGTGCCTCACAACGAAGCTCTCAACAGACGCACCACCTCCTTTGGTCCAGAGATTTGGTTGATGTTTTTTGGTTTCCCCTATTATTATCAAATGGATTATTACATCACTAAGGCTTTAGGGGGTTATGGCTCTCTAGTTCATTAGTACAATCCCCACCAAGATAGGAGGTATATGCTGATCAAAGCACGTGTGATCCGCCTGAATCTTATGCCCAAGAGTTTTGTTGTCTGGCAGCTTGGAGGTGCTAGGGATTGCTGGACGGTTCAGGTATCTATCTTGAGAAGTAATGACTGGAATGGTTTGTTACCTGAAGTGTTGCCTCCTAACAAAGAACCACCTCCCGCTGATGGCAACCCGCATACGCAGTTCGGACCTGAACTTACTGCTGAGCAGCTCTATCAGCAGCAGGTTCGTAATTGGTTGGTACAGAGTGCTGCCCCCAATTACCCTGTCCATAACAATGCTGATGCACCAAACCAATGCTGGGCTCCTTGGCCTCAACCTCCTGCTCCTCCTATGCCACATCACCTAATGAATTATCAGGCCTGGCTAGCTTCTCAGGGCTTAACTGTTATGCATGGAGTCGTTCCTGACAACAATGTCACTAACAATCCTATGCAAGCTTGGAATGAGGCTATTACCACTTCATCTGAATATAGTTCCTCTGAAGATTCTACTACCACTGAGTCAGACCTGATCATTCTGCCTGCGACATCTCCAGGGATTATTGGTTCTGCCCCGGTCAACCAGGTGATTAACACTGTTGCTTCTGAGGTGGTCACCATCTCCGTGGATATTCATGACCAAGGTATGCGTTTTGGATTATCTGCCCAAGATGACTCTCTCTTGGATATCCTTCTGTCCAATCACATACCCCGACAGCAACTCAACACTATTCTTTTCAATTCTATTCGTCCTCTGCTTGCTACAAGGGGTCCATGGGCTTCTGGTTTTGGGTTCAGACAAGATGTTCTCCACCTTGAGGTTCAGATGGCTGCTAGCCCCACAGGCCTTCAATTTACACAACACAATTTGCTTGCTCCGGCCACTCATTCGGCTGTGATCATTGAGGAAATTTCTGATAGCCCGCCAAACTCTATTGGACAGAACATGCAGGAGATTCAGGGTTCCATGGAAGTTTCTGGAGCTGAGGGATCTAATATTGTTGTTGGCTCTGCTATTGTCACTATCACTACTGATTCCCTCCATTTCAGGTCTGCTGCGGATGCTGAACCACCTCTCACTGACCTGGCTGCTTACCACTCTGAAACTCAGACCGGTCTGCTTCAGATTGCGATAGCTGCAATCTCTGAACCTTCAATCACTGCTGTTGGTTCCTCAGCTCACAAAAGCAAAGGGAAAGTGCCAGCTCCCATTGACACCTCAACTCTCCATCGCAGCAACCGTACTAATAAGTATGATGGCTTCCGCACCAATTCTCTTTCTGAAGCTAAGGCCTCCAAATCCAAAGTGAAGCCGCGTACTATTACTTCGGTTGCTTCCCTGGACTCTGCAGTTGCTTCTTCCACTCAGATGCAGAATGAAGAACTCCCTCCCCCAACTGACATTGCCACAATACAAGCCATTGGCACAAATCTATGTGCCATCCCGGAGGAGGAGCTCACTATTGCTGAACTCACTAAAGACCCGACGGGGACTTCTTCATCGTCCGGAGCTTGGTTTCTTTCTTTATTCCATCGTTTAATGGTTCTTTTGCAGTCATGGAACATTCTATGTTGGAATATTCGCGGTCTTAATTCGGAAAGAAAACGCTTAGCTCTATCTAATGCGATCCAGTCCAGTGGATGTGCGATTATCTGTCTCCAAGAAACTAAAATGCCAACGTTTGATGCTACCACTCTCAAATCGCTCTGCCCTAAATGTTTTGATAGATACGCGTATATCCCGTCCGTTGGCGCGTCGGGGGGAATTGTCACGATCTGGAATAGTGCTCTTTTCACTGGTACGGTCACTTTTGAGGAGCAATTTGCGTTAGGTATCACTTTCACTTCCACCCAAAATGCGCATCCCTGGACTCTGATTAATATCTATGGCCCGTGTCAAGGGGAGCAGCGTAATGCATACACTCAATGGTTGTTTGACCTCTCCATCCCGTCTTCTGAAGACTGGCTTCTGCTGGGTGATTTCAACTTCATTCGCTCGCCTGAAAATCGTAATCTACCAGGAGGGAACGTTCAGGATATGTTTACATGCAATGACTTCATCCGAGAGCAAGATCTAACTGAACTTCCCATTAAAGGTCATGCTTTCACTTGGTCTAATATGCAGCTTAATCCTCTGCTCGAACAACTAGATTGGTTCTTCACCTCGCTAAATTGGACGACGTCTTTTCCTAATACTATGGTAAACCCATTGGGCCGCCCAGTCTCTGACCATATACCCTGTTCTGTGGTCATCCAATCAACGATACCCAAGAGCAGAATCTTCATATTTGAAACCTATTGGATTGCTTACCCAGGTTTCCTGCATGTTGTTGAGGAAGCTTGGAACAAGCCTCTTAAATTTGGCAAAGATAAAAATGCCACTTCTATCCTCTGCCAAAAACTTAAAGCTGTACATTATGCTTTAACCCACAGGAGCAAAAAGATTTCCCCCCTCAAGATTGCACTCGAAAATTCAAACAAAGCCCTGCTAGAGCTTGATAGTATTGAAGAGCATCGTGCCCTCTTGGTTCCTGAACGTAACTTCAGAAACATTCTCAAAAAGCACCTCCTGCGTCTTCTTAGTTACCAAAAGGAATACTGGAAGAAGAGATGCACAATCCGTTGGATCAAGTTTGGAGATGAAAAATCAAAATTTTTCCAATCTGTAGCCACGGAAAGATTCAGAAGAAATTGCATTGCTACCTTGAAAACTGAGCAAGGGACTGTTGTTGAGGATCATGCTGGCAAAGAAGCTATTCTGTTCCAAGCCTTCAAACAAAGGCTGGGTTCATGCTTGGAACCAAACATGAAGTTTAATCTCTCATCTTTGCTCCGACAGCAAGTTGATTTTGATAGCCTCACTACCCTGTTCACACATGATGAGATTGATGCTATGGTTAAGGAGATGCCCCCGGACAGAGCACCGGGGCCTGATGGCATTAATGGAGCCTTCATCAAAGCATGCTGGCCTATCATTAAAAATGACTTCTACAACCTGTGCAATGAATTTCATAAAGGGGATTTGAATCTTGATTGCTTAAACAATGGCTATATCACCTTGATCCCAAATAACTCCTCTCAAGAGACGGTCAATGACTTCCGCCCGATCACTTTGTTAAACTGTTGCCTTAAACTGATCACAAAACTGCTGGCCAATCGTCTTCAAAAGATCATTTTGCAGATAGTCCACCGTAATCAGTACGGATTCTTACGTGGTCGCTCCATACATGACTGTCTTGCATGGGCTTTCGAATACATTCACCAGTGTCAATCTTCGCAAAAGGAGATAATCTTGCTGAAGTTGGATTTCGCCAAAGCCTTTGACACTATTGAACACTCTGCTATGCTCCACATTATGAAAAAGGTGGGTTTCAATGACAAATGGCTTCATTGGATTCAATATATCTTCACTTCCGGTAAATCTTCGGTCTTGCTCAATGGTACTCCGGGGAAATCTTTCCTATGCAAATGTGGCGTACGACAAGGTGACCTGCTTTCGCCCCTGATCTTTGTCATTGTTGCGGACCTCCTACGGTCTGCAATCAATGAGGCACTTAGAGATAACCTCCTGGAATTACCCATTCGACGCAACACTAATGGAGACTACCCCGTTATCCAGTATGCGGATGACACGCTCATCATCATGCCAGCCTGCAACCGCCAAATTGCCAAGATTAAGAAAATCCTGGAGGATTATGCCACGTCCGTTGGACTCAAGATCAACTTCCATAAATCCACACTTGTGCCAATTAACATGCCTCCTGAGAAATGCAAAGAACTGGCTGATTTGTTAGGTTGCATTGTGGGCTCCATGCCGTTCACATACCTTGGCCTGCCCCTAGGCACCACTCGTCCAAACGTCCAAGATTTGGCTCCTCTTGTTTGCAAAGCAGAAAGAAAACATTACGGCTGCTATGTCTCTAATGTCGTATGCGGGGAAACTTGCTCTCATGAACTCGATGATCACCTCCCTTATCATGTTCACAATGGGCACCATTCGTCTCCCACCCAAAATTCTTGCTCAACTTGACAAGATCAGAAGACACTGCCTATGGCAAAAACGGACTGACGATGGGATTAAGAGTAACTCTCTTGCTGCTTGGAATATGGTCTGCACGCCAAAGAAAAATGATGGTCTGTGTGTTATTCACCTCTGAATACAGAATGATGCCCTGCTACTCAAGTTTCTCCACAAGTTTTATAACAAGCATGATATCCCTTGGGTCCATCTAATCTAGAAATTGTACTACAGTGACACCATTCCACATGCTCATGATTCGTGTGGCTCCTTCTGGTGGAAGGATTTAACTAATCTAATGCCCACGTATCGGGGTGTGACACGCATAAAAATTGGTAATGGATCTTCTGCACTGTTCTGGAAAGATAATTGGAGTCAGTCCATATATGCTGAAACTTGCCCGAGGGCCTACTCGTATACCATTCTTGAAGACATCTCAGTTAAACAACTCCTGACATCCACCGACTTGCATGAAACTTTCCAACTCCCACTCTCTATTCAAGCAAGGGACGAGCTGCGATCCATCCAAGCTGACGTGGCCGGACTCACTCTTATGGAGGATCATGACACTTGGCAATGTGTATGGGGGGGGGGAATTCTTTCAAGACATCCTCATATTACAAATTTTATTTCAGAGATGTGACTGCCCATGAAGCTTTTGGCTGGCTATGGAAAGCAAAATGCACTCCCAAGATTAAGACCTTTGGGTGGCTCCTACTCGTTGATCGTCTCAACACCAGAAACATGCTCAAGAGGAGACACTACAACATTGGAACCAATTTTGACTGCCTCTTGTGTGGCCAACATATAGAAGAAACGGTGGAACACCTATTCTTTCACTGCACCTTCAGTCAGGAGTGTTGGAGATCTTTGGGTTTCACCTGGACCATGCATCATGACAGACTCAATATGATCAAACATCAAAAAACCATGCAGCCCAGAAAAATGTGGATGGATATCTTCTTGACGTCAGCCTGGAGTCTCTGGAAGGAGCGCAACAACAATCACTTCAGGAAGATCAAGCCTTCAGTCACATCCTGGAAACAGAGATTTAAGTTGGATTTCTCCAATCTTAGATATAGAGTGAACCCCTCCAAAGAGCACATTATTACTGCTTTACTTGACTCCATACAATAGGTATTTTGCACCTTCTAGTGCATTTATGTGTTGCCCTAACCACCCCCACCCCCCTCACCCCCTGTATGTAACACAAACATGTAATTATACCCCATGTTTTGGTAATATATATGCAGTAGGAACCCTTCCAACTGGCTTCATAGTCAAAAAAAATATAAGAGAAACAAAAGAAGAAACACAATTACCTGCGCTTAATTCTCATTTGTGGAGACGTTTGTGCCATGGATCGATGACATTGCACAGATCCATCCATCCATCTATCTCCGCATACCACATCCATCCACCCATCCACCCCTAAAAAAATCATTCATCAGCTCCACCCCACCGCAAACCCATCTCTGTCTCCACCCCTCCTCCCTTCCCCTTCCAGATCGCTGCCGCCGATGCATCCCCATCAGCTCCACCGGTGAGCCCTCGCATCCATGGCCTCCCCCACGCCCTTCCTCACCGCATCGCCACCTGGACCCCCTCCCTTCCTCACCGCATCGCCACCCCAAGCCTCCACCGATGGAACCCTAACCCTACCCCAGCGACAACAACGTTGCGGCTGGCTTGCTCGCCGGCGCGTGTGTGCGTGCTTCGATGCGCGATGCCCCATCGAGCTGGCCGGCGGCGGCGAGGGCGGCAACAAGGGCCCAGGGCAGGGCGGTGGCGCGGTTCATGCAGACCAGGCACCGCTCCTCCGGCAACGTGCTCGGCAAGGAGGAGAACACCACCGAGAACGTCTACATCAATGTATAACACCCCCGCCCTGTCCCCCTCCCTCCCTCCTCCCGCCCCGGTGTGAGATGGCTCCTCGTGGATGCGATGCGGTGCGACTCTGTCTTGTCTGGTCCGTCCCGCGCGTCTTGGGCTAGGGTTCCGAGCGCGCTCCGCACTTGATGATTTCTTGCCTATTGTCTTGTGGATTTCCTGCTAGTTGCATATCTGCACTTCACTGTACGTATGTCATGTTGGATCTCAGTCCAGAATCCAGATCCATAGCTTGTATTGCAACTAATGTGTCATGCGTTCTGTGGCAGCAGCAGCAGCTAGTAGGAACAATCCTCTTGCCGGCAACTAACTGCATGTATGCCTCTGCTTTGGTCTTATTGCATGTGAGCTCAGTTGTGTCCGTTAACGCAGTGTAGCTCTTCTGTTCGTGTAGATTTGGGGTTGGGGAGGGGGATCTTTGCCAACTTAAATTACTTTTATGTGCTCATCGAATTGGATGGTTGCTCTGGTGTGAATCATACTAGTATGCACTAGCAGCAATCTATCAATGTCTGCTACTGGAAAATCCTCGATATCTTTTCCAGTTATGCTTGCTGCTAGGGAATGGTTGCTCCTTTCATCATTGTGGTCGCCCATGTTGTATCATGTGACGACCGATGAACCCTAGGAAGGGGGATCGATCGCATAGGGAAGGGGATCGGGTGAGAGAGGAAGCAGGTAGGTGAGGAGAGAAGGAAAGGGGATGAGAGAATCCAGATCGTATTTCATTTCCTACCTCTCTCGTTTGCGGCCACCACTTAAGTACAAGTCCCCAAACACACACGCTGGCCACAAGCGGCCCACTACATCCACTGGGCTCTGGCCCATACACTCTCATCCCCTATCTAGTCCACTGATGTACTCACATCAGGTGTGACATTCGCCCCTCCTTGAGCGGAAGCGTTGTCTTCATCCCAGCAAGGAGCCATTGGGTAACGGTGACGTGGCATGGAGTAATCTTCCCAGGTTGCAGATTATAGCGACAATGAAGACCACTGGACTTGAACCTGCAGCACCGAGGAGTTACGTTTCTTGACGAGGTGATGGGCGAGGATGGTAATGGGCTGCAATGGAGCAGCAGTGAGGTCTGGAGTGCGTGGTAGCCCGGAGAAGACTGGAGAGTAATCTGGTGTGCACGGCTTGAGCTGGGATACATGAAAAATTGGGTGAATGTGACTGTCCTCTGGAAGTGCCAACTTGTAAGCCATGGTGCCGATGCGCTGCTCGACGGTGAATGGCCCAAAGAACTTGTATGCCAACTTGGGAAAGTGGCGGTTGGCGACAGTTGATTGAGTGTAGGGTTGTAGCTTGAGCAGAACTTTTTCTCCCACTTGAAAGGAACGCTCGGAGCGGTGCTTGTCGGCCTTCTGCTTGCACCGATTCTGCGTGCGAGAGAGCTAGGCACACAACCTTGTGTGGTGTGTCGCCCAGTCGAACTCTATTCCTGCATCTTCAGGTAAGTTGGTGGCCAAGGTAGGCAAACCTCCCAGGTTTGGTTCCTGTCCATACAATGCTTGAAATGGTGAAGTATTGAGGGAGCAATGGTAGGTTGTGTTGTACCAGAACTCCGCGGTTGACAGCCACTTGTGCCATTGTTTGGGTGTCTCGTGGACAGCACAATGAAGATACATTTCAAGGCACTGGTTCACCCGCTCACTTTGCCCATCGGTCTAAGTATGGTAGGTCGTGGAGTAACTCAATTTTGTACCAGCAGCATCAAGTATTGCCCGCCACATCTTACTGGTGAAAACACTATCTCTGTCAGAGACGATGGAATGGGGCACTCCGTGCAACTTGAGGATGTTGTCCTAGAAGGCACGTGCGACGGTAGTAGCAGTGTATGGGTGACGAAGTGGCACAAAGTGCACATACTTGGTGAACCGGTCGACGACCATGATCACCTCGTATCCATCGGATGGCGTCAAGCTGTCGATGAAATCCATCGTCAAATCCTTCCATGGCTGAGTGGGTATTGGTAGTGGCTGAAGCAGACCCGGCGTCCGGATATGTTGAGATTTCGCATGTTGACAGACTGCACACTGTTTCACAAAATCTTCCACAGCTGGTTTGAGACCACGCCAAGTGAATTGTTTCTTGAGGCGTTGATAAGTGGTCGTGACTCCTGAATGTCCTCCCACCGCGCTCGCATGGAACGCACTGATCAACTTGGTCTGTAGGGCAGTGTTTGCTCCGATCCATAGTCTGCCATGATGGCGAATCACCCCTTGCTGTAGCTCATAACCTTGGTCGTCTGGACTGCAAAGGTCCAACCGCTGCAACATGGCTTGCGTGTCGGGATCTGTCTCATAAGAGTTAGCAACCTCTCGAAGCCATTGGGGCTGACAGATAGATAGTGCTTCGACAAACAGTAAGTGGCCGACGCGGGACAAGGCATCAGCCGCGCCGTTGTCTTGGCCCCAGCGATATCTGAAGGAGAACTCTAACCCCACCATCTTTGACATAGCCTTGCGCTGAAGCTCTATTTCCAACTGTTGATCTCCCAAACTGCACAAACTTTTGTTATCAGTGATAATGACGAAGGGGGCTCTCTGCAGATAGGCACGCCATTTGTCCATGGCCATGATGACAACGAGAAACTCTTTCTCGTAGATGGACAGACGCTGATTGCGGACCCCTAATGCCTTGCTGAGGTATGCCACTGGGTGACCATCTTGGACCAGCACCGCACCCACTCCGGTGTCGCAAGCATCTGTTTCGATGGAAAACGGGCGCGAAAAATCCGGCAGCGCCAAGACTGGGGTATTGACCATAGCTTGCTTGAGGAGGTCGAAGGCAGCCTGGGCTTGTTCAGACCAAAGAAATCCCTTCTTAGTGAGCAGCTATGTGAGTGGCTTGGCGATGATCCCGTATCTTGGAACGAACTTGCGATAGTAACCAGTGAGACCAAGGAATCCCCGCAGCTCGGTGGCATTTGTTGGTGTAGGCCATGAACACATGGCGCTAGTCTTGCTGGCATCCGTTGCCACGCCTTCCTTGGAAATCACATGGCCAAGGTATTTGATGCGAGGCTGGGCAAATGAGCACTTGGATTCCTTGGCGTACAGTTGATTTTGTCGTAAGAGAGTCAACACCGTGCGCAAATGCTCGACATGTTCCTGCAATGTATGACTGAACACCATAATGTCATCCCAAAAACTTATGACATACTTATGGTACGGTCCAGAGAGGAAAGTATTCATGAGGCATTGGAATGTTGGAGGTCCATTTGTTACTCCGAACGGCATCACGCGGAACTCGAAGTGCCCGTGATGAGTTTTGAAGGCTGTCTTTGCTTCATCACCCTCCCTCATGCGGATCTGATTATAACCCAAACGCAAATCAATCTTGCAGAAGAATGCCGGACCCCCCAATTCATCCAGTAACTCGTCGATAACCGGAAGGGGGAATTGTGCTTGATAGTGACTGCGTTCAATCTTCGATAATCCACACAGAATCGCCGGGATCCATCCTTTTTCTTGACCAACAGGACCGGCGCAGCAAACGGGCTCATGCTATGGGTGATGAGGCCCTTGTGGAGCATTTCAGCAACCTGTCGCTCGATCTCATCTTTTTGCAGTGGCGAATACCGGTATGGTCCGCAGTTGATTAGTGCTATGCCCGGTTCCAGAGTGATGGCGTGATCGTATTATCAACGAGGAGGTAATGTGTTTGGCTCCTCAAAGACATCACGAAAGTCTGTCAGTATCCATTGGATGATCGGGGGAATTAGTTCTTCTTGAGGTGATGTGATGCGGGGGCCTGAATTTCCAACAGAGCTGCGCCCCAGATTTCGTTGGCCTTCTGCAGTTGCCAAACCATAGTAGCATCCATTGCCGCTAGCGTAGGCTGCTCCTCCGTGTGCACACCGAACAGCTGTACCGTGGTTCCCTCCTTGACGAATTCCATCGATTTCAGATTCCAATCACATTTCATTGGGCTATACTGAGCAAGCCAGTCGACTCCCAGTATGGCATCATACACGCCCAACTCCAACAGGCGCATATCGGTGGCAAAATCATGACCCTGAATGGTCCAGCGGAGTTGGGGTGCCATAGTTTGTGCAGGTCAACCGTTGGCCGTTGGCGATGCGAACAGCCACTGCCGGCATCTTGGTTGTCGAAGCTGCCACACGCTCCGCAAAAGCCGTCCTAACGAAACTGTGTGTACTGCCAGAGTCGACGAGTAACAACATTGTCTGTCCGCCCACAGTAGCGCGAAGTCTAATGGTTTCTGCTACTTCTGTGCCCTCTGCAGTGTGCGCTGACAGTAGGCAGCACGCGGTGTCAGCCACCACTGGTTCATCTAACAGCTCCAGGGCGCGTAGTGCATCATCTGACAGAACCTCTCCACATTCCCCAACCTCAATGGTAAGTAGCTGAGCTGATCGCTTACACTGATGGCACCTGTAATCCCGTAACTGCTGCTCTCTACCGAAGTCATCTGTCGCTTGTTTGGTTGTGGTGATCGGTTTGGGTGGGTTCCCCACTGGCACAACGGTTGTAGCTGCCGGTGAGCGTCCCGGAGTTGGTGCAGAGTGGGGCAGTGGAGGCGGTCGACCTGCTGGCAATGGTCGTGACTTGGGGTGCAGATTTGCAAACTCCTCTTCCTGAATTCTTGCAAAACTGTGGCATGGGTGATGCTGTTGGGTGCTTGAAGGCATACAGCAGCGCGCAGCTCATCCTTAAGGCCCAACAGAAATTGTGTAACAAAAAACTTGGGACTCAGGTTTGCATCCAAGGCCAGCAAATTGTACATGAGAACCTCAAATTGCTGCATGTACTCAATCACGCTGCCGGTCTGCCGCAATTGCAAGAGGTTGTGCATCAGGGACTCAAACTCGTCCGGTCCAAACTCCTCCTCAATCGCGTGCCTGAACATATCCCAGCGAAGAATCGGATGTTGTTGCCGAAACACGCGTAACCAGAGTGCAACATGCCCTTCCACGTAGAGCGCTGCGGTGGTCACCCAACTGTGCTCCGGCATGCGGTAGAGCTCAAAATACGCCGGGCACCAATCCATCCAGATGCGCGGGTACTCCCCATCGAAGCGAGGGAAGTTGTGTTTCGGTGGCTTGGTGAAGCGGTGCTGGTGGTGGCACAGTCGTGGTCGGGTTGTCGATGTCGGATCTGGCGGAGAGGGCCGACGAGGGTGAAGAGGAGGCCCCCTTCCGCACGGCATCGACCTCGGCTTGGGTGAGACCGATCTGCTTTGAGAGGCTGGCGAGCTCTTGGGAGACCTGGCTGTTGAAGGTGGCCTGCACCTCTGCGCGCTTCCCCGCCTCCGCCCGCTCCTCATCGAAGCGCTCCAGCAGCTTCTCCATGAGGGCTGAGAGGTTGGTTGTCTGATTCTCCATGGCGGCCATGAGATGACGCGTCTGCGCAGAAGCCTTGGATGGCGTCGTTGCTCCCGCTCCGAGCAAATCGAACCCCGCACAGGATATCGTGCGAATTCACCGAAGCGAATCCGCACCTGATGCGGTGGGTGTTACCGATTTACCAAGAGGATGTGGAGCGACGACGCGGATCGGCAGCGGAGAAGAAATTTCGTGGCCTCTGATACCAATTGTGACGACCGATGAACCCTACGAAGGGGGGTCGATCGCACAGGGAAGGGGATCGGGTGAGAGAGGAGGCAGGTAGGTGAGCAGAGAAGGAAAGGGGATGAGAGAATCCAGATCGTATTTCATTTCCTGCCTCTCTCATTTGCGGCCACCGCTTAAGTACAAGTCCACACACACACAAGTTGGCCACAAGCGGCCCACTACATCCACTGGGCTCTGGCCCATACACTCTCATCCCCTATCTAGTCCACTGATGTACTCACATCAGGTGTGACATATCATCATCAGATCATGTGTCTATATTTTGTCTTGCTCGACGAGTTATTCAGCAATACTAGTGCAAAGTAGAAAATTATCATAGATCCTAGTTGTAACCTGCTTTCGTGCTTGTGACTTTGGCCTGCATGATTTTGTGGGGATGTGGTACCAGACTATAGGGTAGAGGCTGACGATTTCTTGCTGTTTCAGTCAAGTGCTGTTCTCGGTGGAGTTGTGCCTCTGGTGTGCTCTTCGGGCGGCTCGGAGCCATGCTGTCAGAGCTCTTCATCAACTGGGCCATCTACACCAACAAGGTGGGTGCATCTCCAACCAATTCTGCAGCGGTAGCAGCACCAGCAGTACTTCATTCTGAAAATCCGTCAAGTTTCTCTGGAATTTGGTTAACCTTGTTGAAAGTATATGCTCTGGAATTTGTGATTCTGTGCACAACCAGTGGATTGTTGCATGATTTTGTAAGTTCAACTGTGAAAGGCTGTTTTATGACTTATCCATCTCACATGACCACCTTCTATATCTACATGTATCTATCACTTCTTTCTACTTACATGACGGATATATCTACAAGTAAACCTACAGGTTCTTTGTAGTTCAAATGGAGTATCCTATATCATTTTTATTACTCCCTCTGTCCCAAAATAAATGACTCAAGTTTACACTAACTTTAGTACAAAGTTAGTGTAAAGTTGAGTCACTTATTTTGGGACGGAGGGAGTATTATGCAGAACTGTTTGTTCAGTCACATCTGCCCTTTGCTAGAGAGAGCGAAAACGGAAAACTATTGTGGAGCAAATTAGATGGGCGAACCAATAAATAATTATGTAGCTGTACATGGCTGGCAATGGTTCACAGGGATATTCCTTACTTATATTTACTTGATATTTTATCTTAATATTCACTAGACACAATTCTCTCATGGTTGCAATATTTTTTCCTAAGTTCACTCCAACTGTGTTGGCATTCATGCTTTATTTCTTTTAATCAATTAACTAATCATATCGAGAAAATAAATATAACTACTTGAGAATAAAGGGAAAATGAGAATAAAGGATTGTTGTGGTGGTAGAATGGTATTTTTGCTTAGGCACAATCATACTCATGGAGTACTCCCTCCGTCCCATAATATAGGACATTTTTTGACACTAGTTTAGTGTCAAAAAACGTCTTACGTTCTAGGACGGAGGGAGTAGTAAATAACCTATCATGTCATTCTTCAAGTCTGCACATAGCATTGTTATTGTAGGAGCAGATTTCTCATCCTTAAGAAACCTGAACTTGCTTAATAGCCAATTTAGCGGTGTATTACCAGTTCCGTGATGTCAACTCTAATGCCTTCGTTTACATTCCTTGATGTCATTTCTGGTGTGCAATCATATGACATGTCTCATGTAAATGAGTATGGGCTGCTGTCAATTTTTTAATCTACAATTGATCTAGTGTTTTTTTACATGTTAGCTTAATATCCTCCTTTTCTAATATGCAAACTTCTAATATGTGAGGTGCATAAGTGCACGAGGTGCGGTTTGCCTTAGGCAGCTCCTGCTCGTTAGTTGTCTCGTCCAGTGTCACTTAACCGTTGTGACCTGGCTGGTTTGGTTCAGCTTCGAGCTGCCCACCGCGGAGTGGGAGGCCGACACGCTCATGAACATCGAGGCCGGATCAAGTACGCTGGTGCACTGCGGCGTGCGGCGGCCTATTTTGTTGTAGTGGTATTGTATATGGTCTCATCTAGCACTGAGTATCCATATGTTGTCCTAATCCTGTTGATGATGTTGTAGCATAACGTGGACACCATATTCAGTTTGTCTTGATGCTTTATCTCTTGTGATTCAAACTTAAGAGTGCCCCCATCCTTGTTACTCCATAATACTAATCTGTGCATTTGTCCTTGTAATTTCAGGAAGGCCAAAGAAAGAAAACACAAAACCAGTAGCATGCAACTGCCAAGCCTTGATGAGACTACACCGTACAACGGAAAATGGATGGTATATACACGATTTCAGACCTGAACACAACCACCATTTGTCATCATCGTGTGGCGAGAAACTACATTGGCCATCACAGGAACACTGACACACACACACACCAAAGATATAGTGAAATGTTGTGCTCTATGTTCATTCTGCTATGTTATTGAGATCCTGTGATGTAATGATACTACTGTGTTATTTTGAGAATTATATTATTATTACCTGCGCTTTTGGTTGACTACCAAATTGTCCAATGAAATGTTGATCTCCCTTGAATAAGGCTGGACCGAAACTACTAAATTGTGTGAGTGGGCTAGACTGTTTAGAGGATAGGGCTGGCTTAATTAATAAATGTGTTGTATATCGCCTCAGCCCAGAACAAACATTAATAGGCTGATATGTTGGGCTAGGCCCATGGTTAAAAATGGACCGAATTAAGGGCTTGGCCCATAGTTGTGGCCCAAAAGTAAATTTGAAAATGGGCTATATTGGGCTCGGCCCATTGAAACAACTGTTTGACCGATCCCACATGGCGTCCACGTCATCATTTTTGCCATGTCATCACATGTGCCATGTGGACATCGCCACATTGGCTTGGCCACATCAGATCCTACATGGTCTAGCCTAATTAGTAATGACCATAATTTTGGTCAAAGATTTAACGACAAAAATTTTGGTCAAGGGCAGCCATGACCAGAATTTCAGAAAAGGTCATGTTTGTTTGTTCTTGACGGCCAACTATTGACCTTCTAAATTTGGTCAAAAAAGGTCAATAAACGAAAGCAATGACGAATTAACAACCAAAATGGAGAGTCATAATTGAGCGTATTTCTGGTAATGTCAGGGAATCACATAGCATGTTCTGTCATAGACCTGCAAAACAGAGAAAAATTACTACTTGTACTAACCTTGTCAAGTGTGTGCATGTAACAAATGTTGGACATAACTAAACACGGAAGAATGAAATGCAACATATGGCCAGATCAAAGCTACAGTCATGGCGGAGAGGTGATATGTAGGGGACGCAAACAACCAATTGGTGTGTTGGAAAGAGGTTGCCTATAACCTTGTGGCTATAGGCACCCGCATGGAGGACTGGGAGGTGGGATGGCGCTTAATCTTCGCTGGCAGACGCCGCGGGGAGGGCAGTGTGCCTCCTCTCGTGTTCTTCGTTGAAAAGGGGGTGCGAGATCGCGTGGGAATTGGGGTGGAGGAAGGGAGGGGCCGGGACGAGCGGCTAGATCCTGCCGGCGAGGATTAAAACCCTAGCGGCGGCAAGGAATAAACCCTAGCGAACGGGATAAAAATCGAACCGAAAATAGCCCTGCAATTCGTACCGAGAATACCCTCGAAATTTTTGGGAGGGAAAATCTAATCAGTTCGAAATATTTTTTCTCTTGAAAATACCCCTCGGGGTCTGATATAATACACGTGACATCAGCGTATATCGTCGGATCTGGACCGTCGAATTCGCTCCGACGGACGGTCCATATCGTCCGGATGCACTGTAAAATGACTCTATTTAAAAGTTCATCATGCAAATACAGTAAAATTCAATAAGAATAACTCATGGATCACAAATCTCACTAGTAGGCCGTTCACTACAGGAAAAAAATTGTAAGTCGTGTGCCTAATACATGGCCGTTAACACATGGCTACCGTCATTTACTTTATTAAATCGTGTGCCTCGCGCAAACACTCGGTTTATATATAAACCGAGTTTTTTTAGCACGGCACCCGGCTTATACCTAGTAAGCCGGTCCCCTGTAAGCCGTGTCCTATAAACCGGAAGTTTTACTCGGCTTATATATAAGCCGAGTGCAAATCGGCATAAGCCGAGTGTATTAGGCACACGGCTTACAATTTTTTTCATGTAGTAACGTCGTAGGAACGCTCAAGTATGGACGCAGCGAGTTCTTCAAATGGCCCAAAGTAAATCACAAATCCCACATGGATAGACTTCGAGTTGGGATGCATCCCCACCAACCAGTTTTGAAACTCATACTAGTCCTGTGTTTTTTACAATCGTATGAATCAAAGAGACCCTTAGTAGTCTTCAAATTTTTCACACGTACTTACTGATACATCAAATTGTCTGCTCTCGATCATGGTACGCCAGCTCCGGCAAACAAGCTTAAGCCTCATGAGGGCATAAGTTGGTACACGGCGTAACACCAGCGACACTGCGAAGATGATGTCTTTGTATTGTTTTCCAGGAAAGGCCATGCTTTCCTCGTATAGTGTGGCATGTCTTAAGACTATGCTTTGATGAGTGACCACACCACTACTGTCCAAGGGGTTCTCGATATCGCCAGTCATGGGGTTGTACGGAAATAGTTTGAAACCGGTTGTGCGAGCCGATGGTAAACGTGGTTGTACGAGGAGGATGCGACAACCATCGAGGATGGCAAGTGGGCTGATCTGAATGGAGATCTTCAATGAGTTTGTGGCTAGATCGATTCGGCAGTGTAAATCCCACGTCGATGTGTTGTGTCCCTGTAATAGGTAGACGTCGAGATATTGGGGCCACATGTTGTATAAGAGGCACAGGCGCCCACCGAGATTCGTCAAATGATGCTTAAGCAGACCCTCCTTCTCTATGCCTAATGGAGGCAGAATGGCCCCGAAAGTTT
Source organism: Triticum aestivum (assembly GCF_018294505.1). Classification (NCBI taxonomy): domain Eukaryota; kingdom Viridiplantae; phylum Streptophyta; class Magnoliopsida; order Poales; family Poaceae; genus Triticum; species Triticum aestivum. Next base: position 230,843,284 of record NC_057801.1, read on the forward strand.
CATCGGCGAGGGAGAAGGAAACAATGAGCATCTCTTGCGGTACTGTGGGCTTCGCTTCAAGCTGAGAGTACACCTTCCGCTGAGCTAGCCAATGCACGTGCCCTTGTGCAAAGACGCTGGTCATATTTTGATTTACCCAACCGAGAGGCTTCTCCTGGCGGCTTCGCTCCACCGGCCTCCAGAGCTCCGTGGTGTTGACCACGTAGACCTCGCATCCGGCAGATAGAGGGAGTTTGTCAGGACCACAACCACGATAGTAGACGCGCACAACCTTATGCTTCCTTGTGCGCACATCATAGCCCAGCCCTAGGCACGCATACCTCTTATACGACTCCATGAGACTCCTGCAGCCCGTGGATCGGCCGTCAGGGAGAACCGTCATTTGGCCGGTGGATGGGTTGCACAGGTAGTGCATCCCTGCGGTGGCGGCTTGGAGGATAACGAGGCCACGACACTGCTGAGTAACAAGGCGTGGGAAGTCTCTGTCTTGGTCGATGCGCGTGCGCCCGAACGTTGAGGGGTTGTATGGAAAGCGGTCGTGCGTGAGATCACGCGGGACGTTGTCCATCAGCGTTGCACCGCTAGCTTTGTCTGGCGACCACATGTTCATCATCTGCCCATGGCTGGCCGAGTGTTGTAACAACAGGATCCTCGGGACACCGTGGCGGTTGGCGAGGCGGAGGTGGCGATCGGCAAAATCGTCCGTCGAGAGCCTGGTTGCCCAGGCATGGGAGAGGCAGCGGCACCTGAGTACTGACTTAGCCGGCAGCCGCGCAAAGATATCCTCCATCACATCGTCGGGGAGGACCAGGCATTGCTCCGCCATGACGGCAGGATTAGACGCACGAGATCTATGCGTCTTTTTCGCCGATGTTTTCTTTCTTTAGGTGTTTTATATATTACCCGTGGGCAATGCTATATATAGTAGTACTAATTGAAAGCACACCATGTAAGAGTCCGTGATACTTTTTTTAAAAAAAGAGTCCGTGATGTTCACTAAAAACAAGAGTCCCTGATGTGTCACGTATAGGCCCCCGCTTCGTACTCGTCCCGCACGTTTATTTTTTGACAGCATAATCGTCCCGCACGCTGACTTGTTTTTTTGTTTTGGAGAAACACAGATTTATTGCAAAGGGAAATTTTATGGTGCATCATAATACACCAAATCACGTGTATTATATGGGTAATCTAACGGATGAGAATAACTGGGCCTTTTTGAATCCAAGGGTATTTTCGACCTAAATTTTTTTTACCTTTAATCGGTCCAATTAAGTCCAGGGGTATTCTCGTCCGAAATTTTTCGATTAAATTAATTGCATTAAAAAACACTTCATTATAGAGGTCCAATCATCATGCGTACTCTTTTGAATTTTGGTTCGAGCGGTTCGTCCTCTCTCCTCCTCTCGAGTCCTAACCTCGGCGCCCTCGATCGCCGCCGATCGCCCCCGGCTCCCTCGACCACCGCCGATCGCACTCGCCGTGTCACTCCTTCCTCCTGCTCCTACTTCCCCCTCACCCCTCCATCGCAAGTCACCCCACTCGGGTCGCAACACCAGATCTTCCGACGAGCCTCCCCTCCTTCCCCGAGCGGACGCCACCTTCCCCGACCTGAGAGGCCACATCATCCTCATCGACGTGCATCAACTTTTTCACGCCGGATCTTCGCTGTAAGTGTCTAGCCATCTCAAATCTTTGCTAGTCCCTTATGCATATAGTACCAATAGGGGTCGGATTTGATTAGGGTTTAGGATATGTCATGTGAGGTTTAGGTTTATGGTTTCAGAAAGTTGTGACGAGACTTCGATTGAAAGGGAGTGTAAGTTGGATTTAGCTAGGACATGTTGATGTAGTTAGTTACGGTTTATGGTTTCAGAAAGTTGTGACAGGATTTTGATTCAAAGGAAGTGTAAGTCGGATTTAGCTAGGACATATTGAAGCACTTAGTTATGGTTGTGTGCCATGAGAATTTGTCAGCAGATTTGGATTCAAAGAAAGTTATTTTGGATTTAGTTAGGAGATATTTTTGAATTGAGTTTCGAGATATTTTGGATTTAGTTAGGAGATAATTATTTTTGTATGGATTTTGGAGTTATTTTTGACTTAGTGATGAGATAATTTGGATTTAGTTAGGTGATAATTTTGGATTCAGTTAGGACTCAATTTTGAATGGAGTTTGCAGATAATTGATCTATCAGGGTGGATCTATCAGGGGACTTGAAAGATTCGTGCACTTTGGATTTAGTTAGGAGATCATCAGTTACAACAAGTACAATCAATTAAATATTTCTGGATTTAGTCAGGGCATATTTTACAGCTTTTGGACGACTGAGTTTCGTACATGAATCCGATATGAAAAATTAAATCAATTATTTAAGCAGAGTAGTGCATAATTATTATGTATGCTATCCATCTGTAACATTGACTATCTGTTTTCGTTGGTAGCATAACGACATGGGTGATAAAGGCAACAACGGCAAAAACTTGCGGAATGCAGGCAAGGATGACAAGGACATGGGTGATAGACGAAACGAAGGCAAAGGAATGGATGGTATGTGCACGGATGATAATGATAATGAGGATGCATGCAATGATGGCATAGACCTGGATGATGTACACATGCAAGGTAAAGGAATTGACAATAAAGGCATGGATGGTTCAGATATGAATGAGTGTATGGAATACATAGAGATTGTGAACAAGACTTTCAGGACTGAGGAAGAAGCATACATGTTCTACGTAGGCTATGTGAGAAAAAAAGGGTTTGGTGTTAGAAAGGATGATCTGAAGTACAGGGGTCTGGGTCCGAAACAAAATGCATACAGAAGGACATACAAGTGCTGCAAACAAGGATGGCGGGCCCTTAAGCACTTTAACAGAGCTGAAAGAAAAAGAACACCGAGGGGTCTTTCTCGGTGTGGGTGTCCCGCTCTTTTTCAGGTTGAGCTACAAGATAGCAGAGGCCTCTGGTTCGTCAAGAATTTTGTGGACAAGCATAACCATCTGTTTGTCCCTGCTGACCTGACTCCGTACTTATCGGCTCATCGTAGAATGACTGACGCACAAAAGGCCGATGTCATCGAGTATGCTGTTGGTGGACTTCGAACACATCAGATTATGAATGTAATGGAGAAGAATGCCGGAGGTCCCGACAAGCTTGGATTTATAGATCGAGACCTATCAACCATGTTTCAATCCAGAAGAAGCGCAAGATAGAAGGCAGTGACGCTAGATATTTGCTCACCTATATGATTGCACAGAAAAAAGCAGACCCGGAATTCTTTTTCAAATACACAAAAGACAAAGAAGGCCATTTGAGGAACATATTCTGGGCTGATTCACAATCCCGGATTGACTATGTTGCCTTTGGTGGTGTCGTGGTGTTCGACAGTACATACCGGTCTAACAAGTACAGGCTTCCATTTGTTCCATTTGTTGGTCTGAACCATCACCGCAGCACAGTTTTGTTTGGGGTTGGTCTAGTATCAGACGAGACAGTTGCATCATACCAGTGGCTTCTTCATGTATTTTTGGAGGCAATGTCCCAGACGGCACCCATTTCAGCAATCACCGATGGGGACGGTGCAATGTCTAAAGCAATAGCTACTGTCTGGACTGGAACAGGTCATCGTTTGTGCATGTGGCATATCGAGGAGAATATGGTGATGCACCTCCGCAAGAAAAAGCTTGAGGAATTTAGAGAATTCATTTACTGTCGTTGGGATGTTGATGAGTTTGAGAAAAGATGAGAGGCTTATATGGTTCGGTTCAAAATAAAACCAACGGGGAAGAGGTCGTCATGGGTTAACAGGATGTACGAGCTACGACACAAATGGGTTGCTGCGTACACAAAGGGTAGATATTTCCTAGGCATGATGAATAATCAGAGGAGTGAGTCTCTCAACTCAATGCTTCATGTGCACCTGAACAGGAAGATGCAGCTTGTTGATTTGTTGCAGCATGTTGAGCACTATGTATCCATAATGCGTAAGAATGAAGCAGCATTAGACGCAGTAGCAACACATACGATACCCTTCACTAAGCTGAATGCACACCCTCTGGAGATTGCTGCCTCTTATATTTATAGAACTTTGATGTTTCCAAAGGTAAAGCGTCAGATTGTCAAGGGGACAAATTGGCAGGTCACGGACCGGGTAGCATGTGATGGTTTGGTTGTGTTTGGAGTTTTGCGCAAAGCCCCATATGATAAAGTCCCATATGGCAGGGATGCTACAGAATTGCAAGGTAAGGAAGGTAAGGATGCTGAGGACTTGCATGCAAAAAAATTGGATGCCGAGGATCCCAATGACCTGGAAAGTAAGGATGTTGAGGACTTGCATGCAAAAAACTTGGATGCTGAGGATCCCAATGACTTGAAAGGTAAGGATGCTAAGGACTTGCATGCAAAAAACTTGGATGCTGAGGATCCCAATGACTTGGAAGGCAAGGATGGTGTGGACTTGCATGCCAAAAACCTAGATGCTAAGGATCCCAATGACTTGGAAGGTAAGGACAGTGAGCAGTTGGATGCAAAAAAGTTGGATGCACAAGGCGTGGATGCTAAGCCTGTGGATTTTATATATCATGTGACTTGTTTGTTTACAGGAGCAAGACTGGATGATGCAGCTTGTAAATGTAAAAAGTTGGAAAGTCAGGATTACCCATGCGCACATATATTCTGCGTTCTGGATCATCTTGGTGTACGCACATTTCCAAAAAAATTGTCAAGAAAAGATGGACAATGCATGCCAAGCCAGTGTTCCCTTCTTCGAGGACTACGAATACTCATGTATGGTCTGATCACATGAATAAGTATCATCAACTATGCAACATGGCTAGTGACGCTTTATTCACAACCGCAGCTAGTGATTCATAGTCAGAACAGGTGCTGGAGCTCCTCCGGAGTATATTGGTTGATGCAGAAAAAACTGATTTGGATGAAGGCCATAAATTGTTTGTTCCTTTGCCGACATACTTCTCTGCTGCTCGCGAATGCTGCACTGATGACGTGGAAAATCCAATCAAAATAGTTCCAAAAGGGAGACCAACTACCGAAGAATCGAACAAGAGGATTGAATCCAGGCACGAGCGGATGAGAGGAAAAAAAAGCAAGGAAGTTAGTGCACATGTTTATCTCATTGTCCATTTCCATACATGCTTACAATGTTAATATGTTCTCTCTTTTTTCAATTTACTCAGGAACAAATCGGGGAAATGAAAGGTCACAAGGAGGAAGAAGCGAAAAGAGAAAGACTCGGAGACAAAAGAAGACATAGATTCAGATACAGAAGAAGAGGAAGATTCAAAAAAAGCAACGAAGTTAGTGCACATGTTAATCTCATTGTTCATTTCCATACATGCTTACAGTGTTAATATGTTCTCTCGGAGAGTGTTCACATGTTTTTCTTCAATTTACGCAGGAAAAAATCAGGGAAATAAAATAGCACAAGAAGGAAGAAGCAAAAAGAAGAGATAGAGTCAGATACAGAAGAAGAGACAGAGGCAAACACAGAAGAAGAGACAGAGGTTGATACACAAGAAGAGGAAGATTCAAATGCAGAAGAAGAAGGAGATTCAGATGCGAAGAAGAGGGAGATTCAGATGCAAAAGAAGAGGAAGATTCAGATGCAGAAGATGGTGGGCTGAGGAGGGCTGGAAGAGATCATTGGAGGTTGCAGAAGAGGATTACGCAAAACCAAACAAGTGGGCATTAGCACAATTGTGCATACTTAAACGTGTTTTCGAATGCTGGCTGCAGATTCATCTATTTCATTTTTTGCAGGAAACGCAAGGGCGGTCCAAATGTCAATGCTGGGAGGAAGAAAAAGAACGATGACAAGGGTGCACGAGGAAAACCAGTGAAGTTAGTGTCTGTACTTACATGTCCGCTCTAGAAGTCGGGTATTTGCTAGTACTGTGTAACGCCCTGGATTCGATGCGCCAGGTGTCTGCCAGTTATTCGCTGTCGTTGCCATGTCATTTGCTTGCGTGTTGCACTTTGCCATGTCATCTTATGCATTTCATATCATGTCATCATGTGCATTTCATTTTGCATACGTGTTCATCTCATGCATCCGAGCATTTTCCCCGTTGTCCGTTTTGCAATCCGGCACTCCTATGTCATCCGGCGGTCCCTTTTGACCTCTTCTCTTGTGTGGGTGTTAAACGTTCTTAGAATGGCCCGAGGTTTGCCAAGCGGCCTTGGTATAGCACCGGTAGACCGCCTGTCAAGTTTCGTGCCATTTGGAGGTCGTTTGATACTCCAACGGTTAACCGGGTAACCGCAAAAACCTCTTTGTGTTGCAGCCCAACACCCCCTCCAAAGTGGCCCAAAACCCACCTAACTCCCCTCCATGCTCTCGGTCGTTCGATCACGATCGCGTGGCCAAAAACTGCTCCTCATTTGGACTCTCCTAGCTCCTTCTACCTATATAAACACCTCCCCTTCCGAAATTCGCAGTGCAACCCTAGCCATTTTCATCCTCGTGCCGCCGGACACGTCCGCCCGAGCCGGACATGTCCGCCGGCCACCTCACTCCGGCCAATCGTGGCCTGCCACCTCAGCATCGCCGCCCCCGCGCCCAATCCCGCTTCGCCACGTGGCCACCCC